>NW_020189499.1:90413-102854 GCF_900000015.1 Plasmopara halstedii
GTGGTGTGTGCTCCGCGTGGGCACCGTCAAATTTGCAAGTGTACGGCCATATTCACAGTGTAAAGTACGAAGGAAGATGCTTCCAAGGGCAAGCGGAGGTACAGACAATTATAGCAGACGCGTCAAGTACAATCGGAGGTACATTTACACTGTCATACATGGGGAAAATGACGATGCCGCTGTCATTCAAAAGCACAGGGGCTGCTGAAATGCGCGATGCAATCGATTCGATCACCGCACCTGGTTCCGTAAACGTCAGTGTAAGCGAGTGCGGTAACCATGGCAAGGCATGGCGTGTTACCTTCGCAGCAATTCGAGACGAGGACCAAGATGCTATCATCGTTCAGCACTCGCGTCTTACAGGCCAGAGCGCATCGATAAGCGTATACCCCACAATATCAGTGTTCACCAGAGCCAAGCGAAAGGATATCACTGGCACCTTTCGGATCTCAGTTAGTGGAGAAACGACTGAACCAATCGGCTTTACTGCAACACATATGAAAGTCGTCCAAGAGCTTCAGAAACTTCCCGTCGTAAATTCCGTGATGGTGATTGGTGATAAAGTGTCCCAGGATCTTGGTGTCTATGCTTTGGAACTAACTGCTGATGCAACGGGAGGCAGTAAGGTGCTGACGAATATTCGACTGGATGGCACGCCAATTGATCCTACTCTCTTTATGGCTATTGGCGAAATTCTTGTGATTGGAACGAGCCCCGCCAACTCCATTCGGTCAATGTCTCCACATGACGTCACGTTGGCATATCCGTTTCCTGGGGCAAGCGGATTGCTGAACTACAAAGTATCTGCAGGATCGATTACGAAGCAGACGACTTTTTTGCCGGGATTTGTTGGCATCTCACATTTGATGCAAGTTATTGCTGTTGCAAAGGCGTCTAATGTGTTTCAGCTACCTGTAGACCATCAATTTACTGTAAATAGTGTCTTTTACATTGGTGACACGAAGTTTACAGCCACAGCAGTGTCCGGCGCAATTGTAACAACAGATATTTCATATACAGGCGAATCAGTGGCTGCTGCAAGCCCAAAAGTATACATCTTTGACAATAAAATTAAAACGACAGAAGACTTAAGAAATTTGGTAAGACCAGGTGATGACCTGTGGCTTCCATCTTTATCCGCCAAAATGAACAACTTTAAAGTTTATGAAGTCAACGCCAAATATTTGCAAGTTATTGGTAGCTTCACAGAGAGTATCGCAAGAACACGCGTGTATCATGTAGGTAATGGACTCATTTGGAACCTTGTCTTTCGCTCATATGACGGGAATCTCGAAACTCTGGATGCTATACCGGAAAGTGATTGGCGAGGTACTGACGCTCGGATCGGAACGAGGGGCTCTAAAGCAGCAATTCCAAATGTGATAAACATTGGAAATCCTGCATCCACGCAAACAATTAGATTAAATGTCCATGACATTTCAATTGCCACAACGTATACAATGAGCTTCGCTGGTGAAACAATCTTAGATGCTGGCACGTTAAGCGCAAGATCTATACCGTGGGCGACTTCAAACGATGACATGAAGCAGGCGCTCGAAAGCCTTGACAGCGTAGACGGCGTGAGTGTCATGTCAGTACTACATGGTGGTACTGTCGTCCATACCGTTTCGTTTTGGGGAACGTATCCAATGAAGAAATTGCCTTTACTAGTGGTCACACCTGCCTCAGCCAACTTAAAAGCGTATGTTCACAGTAAAAGTGCAGTTTCAGTGACCAAACAAGATAATTTGATCCTCGAATGTAAGCAAGCATACTCATTCCGGGTCTTTGCGCTTAATTCGAAAGGAATTAGTGACGCAATGCCAGCTCTTAACGTTCAGACTTCGACAAGTACCGTAGTCCCTTCCCCACCTAGAGGTGTAGCGCTCGGCGAGTTCCACGGCTCTACGTGGTTGTCGCTAAATTATTTGGCTCCATTAATTCCAGGAGATGCGAAAGTGACCATGTACCGGATTGAATGGGATTCAAAGCCAGAATTTGACAGCTCCAGTCCTGACTATGGTGTAGCCATCATACAAGAAAAAAATGAGGTTCAACAAGTCACAAGCAGCTATCGCAGCTCTGTAGGTATCGGTGGTGTATTCACGCTGTCCTTAGGAGGACAGAGGACTAGTGCGCTGCCGTTTGACTGCAGCGTTGAAGACATGGCGGACGCCCTCGCTGGTCTCACGGGCACTTCAAACGCCGCATCGAATCTGGTTGAAGTCACACGAGTGCGTGCAGCATGGGGGTTCGCATGGAAAATTACGTTTCTTTACAATTGCGGTGACTTAGCACTTCTTGTTGCCGATAGCGCTCAACTCACTGGAGATTTTCCTCAACTTCGCGTCACTGAGCTTGTCCAGGGCTTTAAAGATCTCGCTATTGGTGATTTTACTCACGAAGTCCAAGAAGTGGCAAGTGAAGGTGTTTCTCCAATATCTGGTTCATTCTCTTTGAACTTTAATGGTCAAATGTCAGCATCGATTGACGTTGGGGCATCTGCATTGACGATGCAAGCTGCATTGCAAGCGACAAGTGCAATGTACTCTATTAAAGTGACGAAAACTGTACGAGATGCGGCCGTGAATACTGCAGTTTGGTCCGTCACATTTGCTTACCTTCGAGGCGAAAAGATGATAGGAGCTGGTAATATCTTTATGATGACAGTCGCAGAGTCTCACCTTACCGGAACGGGTGCGTTTGTGTATGTCGCGAATAAAGTCACGGGCTCTGATTCATTCCGTTTCGCGCTCACTGACCTCCGACCCGGTGTGCGGTACTTTGCGCATGTGATGGCTTACAACGCTGATGGGTTTGGCTCTGCAACGTCACCACTCGCTACCGCAATCACATGTTCGCAACCGCGGCCTCCGCTATCCGTGATTGCTAGTGTACTGAATGAATCGACCTTGACTGTGAGTTGGGGTGCAAATACCGCGGAGTCAACATTGTGTAAGGTAGACAGGTACAAAGTTGATTGGTACCGTGCAGAAGGAATACAAGAACAGCAAATGATTACGACTTCGGCTGCTAAAGGACTACCCGAAATTCAACGGCTCGTTAGCTTTGTAGAGTCCCGCACTATAGCGGGGTACTTCAAGCTAGCATTTGGTGGAGAAGTTACGCAAAATATTCGATGGAATGCTGATGGTAATGGTTTTAACTCGGTGAAGGAGTCCCTTGAACGCTTGACAACCGTCGGAATTGTGGATGTATCAAGGACTGAATCAACTCGAGCTGTTGGCGGTTTGCTTGTGACAGTGACATCCACGACAGTCACGGTTCATGCAACGTCTCGTTCTACACTGTTTGCTTCGAAGTTAGCTCAAGGAGATGCGATTTGGATCGCTGGGAACAAACGAACAATCACCTCTGCTGTAGGGTTTGCAGATACTACTTTGGTTATCGACACCGCTCTTGAAGTTACAGTTCCTGTACCAGTTTTTGAAAGTGCTCACGGGTTCGAATGGAAAATCACTTTCTTGGCGGGCCATATCGGCCCTCAAGAGCTCATTCAAGTATTTCCAAGTGACAACTGGACAGGAAACAATCCTGGTATTATTGTCGATTCGATACAAAAGGGACTTCAGCCGATAAGTGGGACATTTAAGATCGCATTCACCTCAGGTGAAGAGTCGGACAGCACACCACCACTACCTCATAATATTTCGGATATTGATTTGCAGACTGCACTGGAAAATCTGGTAACCATTGAAGCAGTGAATGTCACCAGATTTTTAAATGGTAACGGATACAATTGGATTGTCACGTTTTTATCGGAAGTTAAAAATGAGTTGTCTTTGTTGAGTGTTGATGGAACGGCGCTTCAAGGCCCCGGTGCGCGTGTAGTATCAGCAAGAATCTTGAGCGGTACTCAGCCAAGGTTATACTGCGAACAGGACGGCATAGCAGGTTCTGCTGCTGAAGTTCGTGCACCGGGACTTAGCTATGTGATTAGGAGATTACAAACTGGTATAAAGTATGCCATTCGTGTTCGTGCGCACAACTGTGAAGGGTACGGATCTGCGGCAAGTATTGATTCTGGATTTGAGACTCCACGATCAAGACCTGATGCGCCACAAAATACTAGATTAATGATACTTTCCAGCAAGTACCTTAAGCTGCAATGGAAGGCTCCGTCTAGTGATGGCGGGGCAATTGTCCTTGGCTATCGGCTTCAATGGGACACCGCTAGCACTTTTTCAAATGTATATACTCCTAATTATGACTATCAGACGGTAGTGCTCGTCAATTCTTCAGATACGGGTCCATTCTTTTTCAATATATTTACGCCGGTACTTGCAACTTATTACGTGCGGATCCTTGCTTTCAATGACCAAGGCGACGGCCCGCACGCTATTTTTGCTCCGAATAATGCGAGACCAGTCGATCGAAATCCTGGTCAACCAGAAGACGCAAAGGCAACAGTTCTTTCAAGCTACGCCATTCTGGTGGAATGGAATGCATCTTCGATCGACAAGTATGATTATGGAGGAAACGGTGGACTTCCCATAACACAATACATGATTGAGTGGGATCTCTCTTCTACGTTTAACTCACCAGCTGCATTTGACTTGGTTGATGGAGCAAAGCGCTCCTTTATTATCGGAGGTGATGACGCCATAACTGGAGTCAGATCCGATTTGTTAGTTGCTGGCTCGAACTACAGCATTCGTGTCACTGCATTTAACGCTAAAGGCTCGAGTGCTCCTCGTCTCACCCTTCCGCCCTCTGTTGTTGTAGCAGATCAAGCCCCTAGCGCGCCACAAAATCTGACCCTGAGTGTGGTGTCAGCGACAGCTGTAAGAGCGGCGTGGACGAGTCCTGTATTCTATGGCGGCTCAAGTCCAAAGTCATATGAGCTCGAATGGGGTGAAAAGGCGAATTTCGCCGAAGGTTATACATCAAGCACCACGATTCCTATTGTTCGTGAGATGCAGACAGTGCTTTTACAAAGTCAAGTCGTTCATGAAGAGCAATTTATCGATGCCACGGTTGAAGTCGTAAATGAGCAGCAACAAGTGCGAAGCTCTTACTCCGGAAAAGACGAAATTCAACTGATTAAAACAACAAGCGACCCCGTACGGGACGAAGTTCAAAAAGTTGTCACCTCAGCCACGGATATAGATGAAATTCAGGAGCTGCACGTAGATGACGATGATATTGATGAGATTCAAGCGATTCGGACGTCAGTTGCTGAAGCATCCGAAGTTCAGGAGGTGAAAATTGGTGTGGAACGGGTCAATGAAGTGCAAAGAATTCAACTGTTTTTTACAGGTGGAGTCGGCAATGTGGCAGCTATTGGCGGGTCGTTCTACCTAAAGTTTGACACTACTGTTTGTACATATTGTGATGTGACTCAAAGGCACCGAGCAGACACAATGGATCTTATAATTTCATCGCTACAAGAAGTAAACGATCTGACGGCAGCAACAGTAGTCAAAACGCAGTTACAGGCTTTGGATAATATTGATGCAGTCGATGTGAGTCGCACGAGTTTGTATTCGGGAGCTGGAATTTCAGGAGATGATCTCACTTACATCTACTTGATCACTTTTACTGGTAATATGGTCGGTGGAAACGTTCCATTAATTGATTTTGGTGGCTCCCTCACATATAATGGCTATGCGATCACGCCAGTCTTTGCCGAAGAAACCAAAGGAAATGAGCCTAAGTACGACCTGACGGCCAACTCGGTCTTCTCACTTACCTATACCTGCGAATCATACTCGAATCCGACTGCTGCCTCAACTTTTAGTGCTGAGTGCACGCCATCTGTCAAATTATGCGATTACTGTGTCACATCATTTGATGGAGTCAAATTTACAGTATCTGCCGATGTTAGTGGTGCCATTACAAGAGGTACAAAGTTGATGGCTGGCGTTTGCTCCTTCGAGGTGGACGCGAAAGTAGTGACCTCAGGAATCACGACGATTGACATTGCTTATGATGACCCGGGTGCCTTGTGTACAAAGTTCACGGGCAGATCGTTTGCGCTTTATAAAACACCGCAGATCAAGGTGCTGCGTATTCCGGTAAAGACTTCATCAACAATGGCCGTTGGGGCTAGCGAGGTTCAGAGCGCATTGAATGTACCTGGTCTACTAAATGCAATGACAGTTGGACGAAACTTACTAGTCACATCAACTTTTGTTGGAGCTATTTACTCAGTCATCTTCACGACAAGAACGGGAAAGATACCGCTCTTAGAGTGCGACGAAACTGAAATCACTCCAACTCAGCCTAATACCGCTGTAGAATGTTCCGTCACACGATCGAGTGTCGGAAGCATGCTCAGCGGTACATTCAAACTTGGTTTAATTAGTCAGGCTGACACTGATCCCGCCGATGTTAACGCCCCGTATTCTCCCACTGCATTTACTTCAGCGATTCCTTGGGATGCTACCGAGATTGAGATGAAATCCGCACTAGAAGCAGTGGACACACAAATCGGCAAGTTACTTTTTGGCAATGTGGATGTCAAGAGGACTCTGTACCATTCCACAATCGCAAAATGGTCCGGAGGATTTACGTGGCAAATAACATTTACGAGTCGCGGATGGGATATTCCAACGATAGTAGTCGATCAATCGGGGCTCACGACCTCAAGAAGTAACATCCCAGCAGCTCAGATTATCGTTGGTGATGGCACACATTCACTATCAAGTCCGAGTGTCTTGTGCAGAGATGGGAATCAAGTAGGTGGTAATTTGATCTTCACGTTTGGCTCTGCATTAGCTCAAACGTGTACGATTGGGATGGATACATCCCTGAATTCATTGGATACTAGTGTAACTGATGCCAAACTTCAAGATTTCTTCAGAAATAGCCTTAATGTTCCATCTGTTAGTATAACCCGATCAGCAGCGTCACAAGCGCGTGGTTTCAGCTGGACGATCACTTTTATCGACGACAGTACGCCAGGTGATCTCCCGGTTCTTGAATTCACAGCAGCTCTCACTTCCAATACTGGCAGCAATAACAGACGCGCTAGTATCATCGAGATTCGAAAGGGTAACGAACTTGGGGGAGCTTTTCAATTACAATTTAATGGCGAAGTGACCGGCCCTATTCCTGCTGGAGCAGACGAATCGGCAGTTCAAGCTCAGTTGAATAGTTTACGAACCATAAAGCCCAGTAGTGTAATTGTGACTCGGACGTTGTCCAGTCCGCAGGTTAAAGGGTATACTTGGTTAATTACCTTTCATTCGTCCGTATGGGCGGATCCGACCATGGATCATTCTGCAGGTATAATTGGAAACTGGAAGGGTCCTGCAACTGCGTGGGATGACGTGTGGGAATCTGGATATTCAAAAGCTTGGGGTCGTCACGTTGGCCATACTTTTCTCGTTACATGTGATAAAAGTAGTCTCGTGACGTCTACGAACGACAACTCGCATGCATGCATTACGGACGTGGTTACAGTAGGAATTGGCCCAATAGGAGGCACGTTTGCCGTGACTTTCGACTCAAGTCAATCACCTCATTTGGCTGTAAGATCTGTCGAGATAAGTGACCCAATTGCGCATAATGCGTTTGCGTCGAAAGAGGAAAGTGGCAATACGGGGACATCAGTTGAAGAACTACTTGAAAAAATGGCAAATATAGGGGATGTGCAAGTCTCACGGGGTGTTGTAGATCGAAGTACGGGAGGTTACCAATGGACAGTAACCTTTTTGAGAGACACAAGCGACATCTCCCATCCTTGCGAGGAGCTTGAAATTCTGCCCGATGGATCGAAAAAATGCAACTCGCCTGGAAATGTGCCACTCATGACTACAATAGATGCACATCTGAAAGGATCGATAAATACCCATGCAACTGTGATGACTATCCAAGATGGAGCCATTTTACGAGGCGATTTTACAGATTTAAAAGTACTGGGCGATGCTGGTGTCGATGAACGATATACTGTAAGTATCGGTTGTACAAATTCAATTGCGTCAAGTTTGCCTTGCTCTGTGACTTCGTTTGCGATCGTGTCTGGAGGAAGTACCTTACGAGCTAGCATCGAAGCAAATGACCGATTTATTGTGGACGGAATCACAAGTTGTATCTTTACCGTCGTTGGTGTTGATTCTGCTGTTACACCTCCCACAAAGATTGATGTCAAGCCGCTTGACTGTGCTGCTCTCAACACTGATAACACGGCAAGTCCATTAGGAATGTCTATCCTTATTCCTTGGAATGGCGACAGCAGTTTGGTCAAGCGTGTGCTAGAGGCGGCATCGACTATAGTAGGGCGCAAGGTCAGCGTTAGCAAGACTGTACTTGGAAAATACGGCGAAATGTCATGGCTTGTGCGATTTATTTCCAACCCTTCGTACACTCCGTTGGGCGCTGGCAACATACCGACAATTTCTGCTACTTTTCAAGCTGAGACGACGGTATCCAGTAGCCCTATCAGCGTGATTGAGCTCATGCCTGGTTCGAATGGATTAAGTGGCTCATTTTTTCTGGACTTCTTTTCATCTTTAGGGCGTCGAGAAGTCATGTTTGATGAAGATGCGATTCGTTTGGAGCGAAAAATCAATGAAATGGATACGATTGGTAGAGTGTCCGTCGAGCGATTTGAATATCCCTCAGCGGCCACGGGATGCTTGGACTCACAATGCTCTGGTGGCTGGGAAGACCAGCCGGTGACTAACCCAGGAACGCGCGGAGGATATCGCTGGCGAATTCGATTTCTGCGAGTGGCTGGAGAGTACGAGGGAGTGGCGTTTCCACCGGGCAGTGGCAACCTAAACGAGTTCTCAGCAACTTTCCTGGCATCTCTTCATGGAAATAACTGCTTCGTATCGGTATACACTGAAACAGCAGGCTCAGCTCCGATTTTAGGAACCTTTAAGCTTACTACTCCTCAAGCTCAAACCCCCTCACTACTCTACTCATCGACAGCTGAAGCAATGAAGCAAGGCATTGAAGGTATGGGTCTGTTTGGTGAAGTGGATGTCACATATGGGTATCTGTCAACGCAAAAGATACCAGGCGTGACTGCCCAGCTCGCGCGAGATTCGCTTACCGCTACCATCAGTGGCATGGATGACATTCGTCAGATTGTTGCTCCGACTGACATTATTCGCTTCGGATCTACAAATGATGTTCTTTTGGGTTCCAACGGAGATACTCCATTTGCATCATCCCGTGGAACGTCGCTTGTGACTGTCAATGCTCTTTCTCCAGTTGTCGTCGCAGTAGAAGTCTCTTCTACACAGAACCTTTACCCCGGCATGCAGCTCCGAATAGATGGTCTTTCATATATAGTTCAGCGTTCAGGACACGAAATCCAGGCAATATCCGTAGCAATCCCGAAAAATGCCAATCCAAATACCAAATTTTATGCTCTCAAGCTTTCTAGAGCTGGGGTAGTCTACGGTCCAACAGTGTGCTTTTCATTAAGTGCATCAGATGCCGACCTTCAATCCTCGTTGCTACAATTAGTCCGTGAAATTGATAGACATACACCATCAAGCGCTATAATTGTGTCTCGCTCGACGCCTGTAATCACTGCGACGACCACGGAATACGTCTACACCGTATACTTCTTTGGGGATGCAGTGGCTGGAAATGTTGCAACATTACAAACTACTTCGGGTACTTGTACTGGGATCACCGGTGCGTCGGCTTCAGTCAGTGTTATCACTCATGGAGGAAATTTACCTCACCAGCGTCTGTCTCTAGCTACTAACTTGGGCCAAGTTTTTGATACTAGTGGCTACTACACGATGTCGCTTGATAGTGCAGGGACTGAATGCATACGTTGGGGTGCCACTGAGCGAGAGTTAAAGGATGCACTTGAAAATACGCTTAATACTGGTAAAGTCATTGTTACGAGGCGTGGAGGAGGTAAATCAACGACAGAGATCCAGCGTCTTCGTATGACAGCAAACTTGGAAGTTACGGAGAGTAGGGGGCTATTTCAGCTGCAGTTAACGTTAGACGGAAAGACCTCTTCTACCGATTGTATTGATTATGGAATATCTGCGATGGATCTGCAAATCGAGCTAAACAAACTGAGTAACTTAAATATTATCGTCGACCATATCAATGTTACACGAGAGGGCGATGGTTCGTCGGTCTGGGGCTATGGTTTTGAGTATTTTATCCACTTTCGAGGACCCAAATCTGGTGGATACAGTCCAGTTATTGGCGACGTGCCATTGTTGAAGATTGCCAATGTTGGACAGAACATGTGCTCGTCGATCGGTGCTGGTGTCCATCCTATTCTAACAATCGAGACAGTGCGAGAAGGCACTCCAGCATACACCTACGATATTTATTTTTTGGACTATACAAAATCGGCGTCAGTACCAACGATAGGGTTAAACCATGAAGGTCAAGGGAGTGCATGTCTAACGGGCTGGTATCATAGTGGTGGCAGCGTCCGTCGCGCATCAATAATTTCAATAGAACGTGGTGGCAGTAGCGAGGTTCAGGTTCTGATTATTTCCAGCGAAATTGCTGCGAGTAGATTCCTACTCGATTTTGCTGGACAAACAACGACTTGCTTTCATTTCGATGCGAGTGCACTAGAAATCGAAAATGCGCTGAATGCATTGACCACAGTTGAAGCAGGAGGTGTTTCGGTATCTAGGGATATTGACTTTTCATTGGTACCCAAAGGCTACGTTTATCGAATTACCTTTGTTGGGGATCTAGTCTCGGGAAACGCTCCGTTGCTTATTGTTAAAGAAGCCACTAATGCCTGTCTTAATGCACAGGCAACGACAAAAGCAGCGATTAAGCTTGATACTGAGGGTGGGCAGAACTCGGGAGCATTTGCACTTACAACATACTACGATGGCGAAGCCCCTCAGGTACCACACGTCGCTTATAGCATTTCGCAGCAATTTAGCGTTTTGAGCGAGCAATTTGAAGTTCAGCAACTGGTGATCTTTAATGCAGCCAACGATATCGGAGCAAGTGCGACGTATAAACTCACATTTAGAGAACAGACAACCACAGTTATTCCATGGGACGCTTCCGATATTGCAGTCGAAATAGCACTGACAGTCGCTGGCGTCGATAGAGGGGATATAACAGTGACTCGTCGGCCAGATTCTGCTGACGGGTTTGTGTATACTATTTACTTTAGTGGACTATCAGTGACTGGGGACCTGTCTGCGCTTGTACCGGTGAGTCTAAACAACTTTAACACGGGCCAAGTATTGGTGTCAACTATACGAGATGGTCGCGATACGGCAGCAACATTTACTAGTGACACCATACCGTTGGCGCAAGTCAACGCCCCAAATTTAGCATCGCGGTGTCTGGCGGGTGGGATGAATCTCGATGTCTACAAAGTAAACGGATTTATCTGGACAATCAAATTCAAGTCATCTCTCGGGAACATATCAAAACTGGGCATTCAAAGCAGTGCATTGAGCGCTGACATGCTAACTGTTACTGATGACTTTGTACCTGGATCTGCGTCGAACTCGTGCATAATATCAAACCTTCTCGCTGGTGTCAACTATTTTTTCCACGTGGCAGCGACAACAGACATTGGTACTGGTCCCTACTCACCCACTCGCTCCATAGCACCAAGTGATGCGGCTTCTGCAGTCCAGAATATCGAAGCAGGATACGCTATGTTCGAGCGTGAAGTTCAAGAGATTCGTCTTGCGGCATCTCATGTATCTGAGGTGCAGGAAATCACATCGGTAGCGGCCAGTATTGCCGAAGTTCAGACGTTGCAAACGTATGTCTCTCCGTCTTTATGTCCAATTGGTCCGTGCATCACAGGATCATTTGCTTTTCGTATCCCTACGGTACAGACCGTCACCATTTTTGCTCAAGGTCCTATCACATCCGGAACGTTTGCGTTATTTTTCGTTAGAGAAGTGGAAGATCCACTAAATTTGGGCTCATTTAAGTCTGTTGGCGCGAAAACTAGTGCAATATCGTGGCATGCAGATGCTAGTACCATTGAAAATGCATTGATCACCGTGACAAACGGTGCTTTAACGACGAATGATATTGTGGTCACGCGCGATGGAGACGCGTCGAAGGCATTTAATTATGGCTACTCGTATCAAATCACATTTGTTGGCTCTAATGTGGCGGGGGAAACGTGGCAGATGGAATGTTTAGACGCAAGTTTTGTAACTATCGGCAGTGTGCCGTTCAGCTGTGAAGTGGCGATGAAACATGACATTGCGATGGGAACAGATACGGCAGTGCAGCAAGTGATTGTAAAAGCGAAAAAAACTCTTGTCGCAGGATCATACAGTCTTCAGTTTAATCATCTCGGAGCAATAAAGACGTCGAGCTGCATTCCTTTTGACGCTTCAGCTCGTACAATGGACAACATCCTTGAAGCAATGAGTAATATTGACCACGTTTACGTGACACGAGAAATGGACAGCACGATTGCGCCGAATGGATTTGTTTACAAGATTTTCTTCCACGGCAATGGCGTATATGGCGATGTAAATC
>NW_020189499.1:102864-112846 GCF_900000015.1 Plasmopara halstedii
TGCAGCTAGTAGAGTACATTTGCGGAAGCAAGGTAAGCGCTAAAATGAGGGTATATCGATGTACTGAATTAACGATGCTAGCAATATCGTTTGAATGTTGCACGGCATCGATGACAATTTATGCATAATGATGCAATTTCTATAGCAATTGCTTGTATTGGACTACTTCAAAAATCTCCAAACAGGTAATTCTAATGCTCTCATGTATTTAAATTTATTACAATCACGCTCATGCATGAATCAGGCACTAGATTTCTCGACTTTAGTATATACTTTAATCCAAAGACGCAGCTAAATTGCTGCGTTGAGCTGTCCATTTGGTTTTGATTACAATACAATCGTTTCTCAAAAATTTGCCTCCTCATGCTCGATTGATATATTTACAAATTTAAGACATCTAAACTGAGGGCGGCTCAGGTAAGTGATTAATGTTATTGAGCGCCACAGCGTGATATGTCTGCGTAGCGTGGTCAAAGTCAATGACGTTAACGCACGTGTTATTTTGATCAATCTTGGTCATATTGGTCAATTCGCCCTGAAGCATTTGAGCCAGCACAATTTTGTTAAAGCGACCGTGTGTGACCATGAGAACTTGCTTCTTGGGTGGTGTATTACTGACAATTTCAGTAATTTTCTTAACACCGCGATTTACGACATCCAATGGACTCTCCCCTCCCGGCCACGCAGCACGAATTTCACCTTGTTCCCACCGCTTGTACATGGTACGAAGTTGATCTTCGTGCATTATCATTGGTTGACCCTCTAGCTGTCCAAAATTCATTTCTTCTACTTCGTCAAAAGACTGAACTTTCATTTCAGGATGATGGTGAGCAACTGCGTCCGCCGTCTGAATCGCGCGTTCTAATGAGCTACTATATATGGCGACAAGAGGCACGTCCTTCATAGCTTTGGCCAAAAACTGAGCCTGTTCTATTCCCTCGATGTTCAGTGGCATGTTGACACCACGACCTTGGATCTTGCGTTGTAAATTGAAGTCTAGAAAGAGATGACAAACAAATCATTTTAGTCTGCTTTCATTGTTTATAACGACAGTAAATGACAGACCTGTCTGACCGTGACGGCAGAGATATAATCGAGAGCATCCATCTGATATGGGTGGTAATTGCTGAGCAATGGTATCTGCCTTACTCGCGTTGTCATTAAGATCGAGCTCCAGACGGAACTCAGCGGGATGCTGGCGATGAGGAGGCATCTGAAAATGTAATTGTGTGAAAGACACTTATGGGTCGAAAAATAGAAATGTTTCCAATATCAGGCTCGAGGATGCGATATGATGCAGCCAATCGCTGTAATGCGACTGGACATTTCGAGTCAGCAAGCGATTTAAGAATATTAGAGATTGCTCTTACTTCACACTAAATAGTCAAATCTAGTGAAGTGAAAAGATAAATAAAGCTCTTCTCCAAATCTCAATGTTTGAATTTGAAAAGTAGGTGCTTTAAGAAAGAGTACAATGGCATCCGGCCACACGAATCAATTGAGGTCTAGATTCATCTTCGAGAAATGTAACTTGACCAGGAAGTGTGACGCGAATTCTGCCAGCAAGAATTCCTGCAGCTTTGCCATTTAACGCAACAGGAACCTCAAATGGAATAAAGCGTGGTCGGCTTTGGGTAAATTTACCCAACGACAACGAAGCAACACCTACCAAAGTATCCAAATTATGTTATCAAAAGACTTTAAAGAAATTGATAGATGAAAGTATGAATTTACCCATTAAATCGTCTTTTGAAGTAGAGTCATGATCCATCACAACAAGAGTTAAATGAACACCTTTCACGTCACGCTCATTATCGCACAATACATGTAGCCTAGGTACTTGATCATCTCGCCACCTACGAACCCAAAGAGTTGTATAGGATACATTGTCAAACACTTGAGTAAACCAAACACTTCTTACATTGGTGAGCAAGTATTCGAGATTGTAGATGTACTCGGATGACTTCCACTTGTGTCTAGCTGTAATGCATTGCCTGGAACCGAGTAAAATTTGACGTATGGATCACTAAGCCCAGCTAGATCAAGCCCTACGAGACCTTTCCCGGAAAAGTCCGAAAGTTCAACAAGTGTTGAATTCTCAATTGAGCTCAAATGAAGTTGTGGTGTTTGAACAACTTGAAAAGAAGCGGAAATAGGCTTGTGATCACTTGTAGCGATTGATTCATCACAAGTAAATCGCAAAAGCTGAAGGTTGTCTCGTAGTCCCGGTAACGATTTATACAAGATACGGTCGCAGTAGGATGGTACGCGCTCCAACTAAACAAAAAAATATTAAATCTAAATTTGCAGGAGAGATCATATAACGATCTTTCAAAGTCTCACCAAGTACTCGTCTAGAGTGTGACGAACTCGCTTGAAAGTTGGCGAGAATAAAGCCAGAGGTAATTCCCATCCAGAAAGCACCTTCTTTTCATCAACTTGATGTTTAAGTTGGTCATTTTGATTCATTGTAGTCCATTTCTTCGCACGTATAAGGGTCATGATTTCAGCACAATGAATTTCATGAGTGCGCTGACGTGGAGTCGAGTAACTGAGATCCAGTCGGTAGTTTAAATCGCCAAACCAGAAACAATGATCAAATTGATTGTCAATCGACACATTCTTTTGTCCAAACTGCGCTCCGAGAATCGTTGAGCACTAACATTTGCGATATAATGAAATGGTCGGAAGAGCATAGCTAGAGTCAATTACGTACATCTGTGTTCCGTTTGTCAAGAAATTTTTGATCTTGGTGCGCAGCCAAATGGCAACTAGCAAAGCAAAGCGATGTGTTCTGAACAACACACTTAAGTAGAAGTCCACCCTGATATAAAACAGCCTTAGTAATCGGACAGAGTCCTTGCATGTGGCTACACAGATTAATACCTTATTCCCTATAACGCTTCCTAAACCTGTTGGTACTGCCAGCTTTTCAACATCACAAACATTGTTGCGCTCGTGAACGTAAACAAACAAACGCATTTCCATTAACTCGACTTTTCCAGCTAAAACGTAGCTTTCACCAAGATGTAGATAAATTTGTTTGCTGAACGGATAGTCTAAGGCATCTCCTATCGAGTCGCGCAAATTGCTGCTTAACTTGCGCACCATCTTAGTCATCTTACGCATAGATTTCTTCGTACGTGACCGCTTAACAATAACGTCCAAAGATTTATTGGCACCATTTTGATCATCACTTTCTTTGCTTTTTAACTCATGTTTAACTTCGCTTTCGAGATCCTCCTCTTCCTCTTCTTCATCCACATCGTACACTTCAGTGTCATGAAGTACACTATTCGGTACAGATGAACACCTTTCGTCTTGCTCTTCACTAGCCGCAGACCAGCTATCCGTTACCAAATTCTCAGAGATTTTGTCACTCTTATAAGTACTTTCCTGCAATCCCAGTGCTATGACATCAAAGTCGCCACCACCCTCTGGAATCCAGTCGTTTAATAGTTTTGAGTCGCTGGGTGGCATCGTATTCCCCATATTCCACGATGCAATTAGTATGTTCAGTGAAGTGCGTGTGTTCACATTATCACTGATGTCGCTTTGATGTTTCGGCGAAGATGACAGAGTAGTGACTTTCGGTATGTTTGATACCTTTCGGTCAATCTAGCAAGCAAAATTACCCTTAACGAATATTCGATCAGACATGATTGAGTGCCTCATTCTCACCTCCAGTTTAATGTCTTCAATTTGAACTCGAGACGTTGACATTATTACTATACCCAAGGCCACGTACAAAAACAGCTCCAGGCCACGTACAAAAACAGCTCCAGCAAGTAAGAAGGCAGATGTGAACTGCTTTTCTAAAGATATGCACAGCAAGAGCAACAACTTGGTGGCCCTAATTATATGGCTCCTGAAACTGCAAGGAACTATTGATTTATAATGTTTTGTATGAAAAACTGTCGATAATCTTGTAGTTAGACAGAGGGCTATAGTCCCTCCTCTAGCCATTTAGACGGCTATCATCCGCTTTAGCTGATTCAATCTTTTGCCTTGGTGTGCAAGGTGCGAGGTCAGTCTGGCTTGTACAAGCATGATCAAGACCATCGACATGTTCAAGATCGTTTTCGATCCGTTGAGGGCGTGTGGGGGGATCTCTACATAGAACAGCATTTAAGTATGTTTTCATGAAGCGTCAAGAATCATTCGCCAACCTTCCGACATCAATCCGGTATTGCTCGATCAGAAACTTTAAATCTTCTGATACGTTTGCAAGATGTAATTCCAAACGCGCACACTCTGTTTGAAGTTCTTCAATCGTTGGTTTGCCTGAACATAACAAAGTTTCACTAATTGTTCACTACATCCTAAGTCCTGAGACATACCTGCATGTCCCTGTTCAAGCCGCGTGGCAATTGCGGGATTTCTTGTAGAAATTTTGTCCTTAGGCAAATCGAGCATGTACGGCTTTACAAATATTTGAAATTCCAGACGTGCACTCGAAAGGTACTCAAGAAACTGCTCAGTGACGCAGCTTACGTGGTGAACATATTCGTAGTTGAATACAGGGTTCCGTGTTCTTTGCTCAACACTTTCAGTCGTAAAGAGTTCTCCAAGAAATTCATACTGGCAATACGCTAAATCTGTAATCAGTGGAAGGCCGGTAGCTCCAACAATTTGGACCTTATAGGTCCAAGATCTACCAAGAAGATCTTGAGGATTTTCAATGTCGATCAAATCGTCTTCATTGTGTGCTTCTATGTTTGGCGACGAAAGCGGGGTCCAGATCACCTGCAGCTTACCAATTGTATTAAACGGTGGAATAGCAAGTTTGATACTGAGCTGTGACTCATCTGGCTCCGTTTCTAGATTGTATAATATATACTCTAGAAAGGTCGTGGCACTTCCAACGTGAAAGGAATTGTCAAAAAGAAGAGTGATTGGATCACGCCCTGCTGGTGATTCATACTCTCGATCATTCATAAGCGCATTTCGAAGAAAGGTGACTTCGTCCTTCAAAAGTGCATGAGCTTTCACGAACTCAAACACATCCAAAAAGATCGTTTCGTCTGTAGCGTTATTGTGAACTTTAACCTTGACTTTTGGAATACCACTGAGGCCACTTTCATCTTTTTCTTCCATTGATGAGCTCTGTAAAGCTGTCTCAAAGCTGAGATAATCGCGATTTAACAGCTTGACGATCTGTGTGAGCTCTGCAATTTTCGGCAGTACTTCCCGAAGTTCCTGGTCATTCACCTGTCTAGCCAGAAGCTCACGTCTTTTTTCTGTGGCTAGTCGAGCTTCTTCTTCTGCTTTTGCTGTTGCTAATTTCTCAGCGACCGCAGCTTCAGCCGCAGCAGAGCTTGATGCATCATTCGGACTCATTGTAGCTTTGACTGCCTTTTCAGCCGCAGCTTCTCTCTCCAGCCGTTCCTTTTCCCAACGTGCTTTCTCTTCTTCAAACAGTTTGATCTGATTCTGTAGTTCATCAAGTGCAGAAGTATCAATAGTCTGAAGTGCTTCTTTGTACTCTGTAGCGGCAAAATCAGCCGATGGTGGCTCCCTATCTGGCTCGCGACCTGGGTATACGAAAAGCATCAACTCATTACCAAGTACGACACGATCGTAAGGCACAAGTTGTATCCGCTTCATTTTCTCAACCTTCTTGCCATTATGCATAGCTTCTCCATCACCAGCACAAAGATAAATGTCGTGTCCATCATTTTCGAATGTACAATGATTTTTTACAATGCTGAGCGACATTGGTTGGATATCTCCACAAGGGCCTACTGATAAGTGAGGTCTGTCCAGTAAAAACATAAATCTCTTGGACCGATACGCATCGACATCGAGATTAATTAAATATGGAGATGATGTATCAGCTTCAAAGTGATACAAATGAATGCCACGTTTACCATACTCTTCGCGCTGACGTTGCATCAATTCATCTTGCACACTTAATCCACCCCTTGCTCCCCCTTTACCTCCATTCAACACATTTTCAAGTTCTCTTTGCTTCTGATTAAGCATTTCTGCCAATCGCGCGACCTGTTCATTAGCTGCATCATCACCTTCAGCATTCTCGTCGTCAGATTCGGCAGAACGTCTTGTCTTTGCGATCTGTTCATTCTCATGCTTTAATTGATTCACAAGTGCTTTCATCTGTTCCAACTCAGCCATGAGCTTCCGTTCTGCAGGACTTGCAGCAGTTGACGCTTTTTTTGGTTGAAGCTTAATAACGGAGGCATTTTTAGCGAAGCCTAGAGTGGAGAAAGTATAGCCGTGAAATTTGACTTCGGGACGAATTGCACAAAAGAGATATGTTCGAGCTTGTAACATTGTATCTTTCAAATACTTGCACAGGAAGTACGAATTACATCCAGGAATCGAAACACCGGGTTTAAGTTTATTTGCTTTCACCGCTTCGGCCATTTTCATAAAAAATTGTGCCATTTCAGTAAGTGACAAGTTGATCTTCTTCCCTTGATCTTGTAATTCTTTCGATTTTGACGCATCTGGGTGAGGACCGACGTACTTATGCTCAATTTCTCCATTTTCAAACACAATTTTCTTGTAATCGGCGTAAACAATGTCCCCTGCAGGTTCTGTACCGGCAAGATCGCACACATAGACACGACCTCTTTGTTTCATACCCTCACGTTCTGGATCCGGTTTCTCGACTTCAAGAGTCATGATACAATGACCACGTGTTGATTGATGATTAAATTGCGTCGGTGCAATCGCTTTCTTCGCATTTGCGACCATAAACGTTTTCCGCAAGTCATTCCAGTCCTTAAGAACAACCGATTGACACCATTCGATATCAGTAAATCCGTCCGGGTCTTTGCGCATGCCTGACTTGTATTGTTGTTCTTGAGCCACTGGAGACATGAGATCCCGCACAGTGTCCACAACGTTTTGAAAGTATTTCATAGAGATTTTCCAGCCATCCTGCTTTTCCTTAAACAATTCGTAGGCTAAACGAGGAAAGATTCCCCACTAGAAGAGGTAATTGAGGAATTAGCAGCCACAAATCTTGTTGTAAGTTGCTGAAATTCGTACCATTGGATGAGGATTTTCATGTTTGAACCATGCTTCGGGAAGATCTACAGCATCAGGCTGGTGAAACAATTGCAATAAATCTTAGCGCTTGGGCGAATGCAGGCTATTGAGAATTACTGTATTAAATGAGACCCACCCCAAAGACAGTAAATGTTTTTCCAGAGCCCGAGAGACCGTAAGCAAAGAGAACAACAGCATTGCCTCCTATGAGGTCAAGCTTGATTTTACGTCCAATGCTATCATATGCCATTTGTTGGTCAACAAGCGTCATTTTATCAGCTTGTTTTGTATCGCCCTGAATGTGCCGCTTATAGCCATAAGCACTCCACCATGCGTAGCTGAATGGAAATCTCGTAGTGGAGTACGTTGAATTGATTAGTTCCACATCTCCTTCTTCTTCACCATTTTGCGTCATCACGACGCCCAACTTGTCATCACATGTAAATGGTCGACAACGAACCGATACCTTGATACTGACACTCATTGACGCTGACTTCCGATAAAATTACGTGTCGCTCTTTTGTCTAGACACTTGAAATACGTGCCTCTTGCCAAAAGTCGGTCTGATTGCTACATTTTTACACGATGATTAACAATACGCACATCAGATGTGTTTATTGTATGTATACTGCTTTGTGTACTCAAAAGTTCATTACGACTTGCTTAGATATCTACAGACCTCGCGCATCATGACCAAATACTCAACCGCATGTTTTGGCTGAAATACGAGGGCCGGACGAAATCGCACTGAAGTTACCCCACAGCCTCCCGATGCAATACCATTTTTTTTCATGAGAAGAAGAAATTTGTTACGCAATGCTTCCGTCGGCAAGTCCATGGCCAAAAACGTTCCTTGACCACGTACGCTAGACACAAGTGCTGGAAAGCTGGCAGCAACTTCGTGCAGTCCGGTCTTGAGATAATCACCGGTGACGTTAACGTTTTCAAGGAGGTTCTCGCGTTCGATCACGTCAAGTACCGTTTTAAGGGCGATCATTTTAGTTGGATCTCCCATCCACGTGTTAAAAATGCGGTACCCTTCTTTTGGACGAAACTCTTTTTTGGCAAAGTAGCCGCCGGTTTGCATCTTTTTACTGAACGTCACAAGATCTGGTGGGTTCTCAAGACCCCAGTGTTCATGTGCCCAGAATTTGCCCGTGCTACCTCCACCAGTTTGAACTTCGTCGACAATAAATGCCACGCCATAGTTAGCAGCAAGGTCGCGCAGTTGACGAAAGAATGCAGGACTAGCGTGATTGTCTCCTCCTTCTGCTTGAATCGGCTCAATTATCATGCCAGCAATACGAGAGTCATCAGGCTTGGTCACGTTAGAACTGTGCTTAAGTAATCTCTCGACATTTTCTAAGCACCGCGCTTCTTCCGCTTCATTTGTAGCTTGATGAATATTCAGCGGATACGTTAGTTTTGGAAATGGTGCTACTGGCCAATCGAAAGCTGGAACATCCACTTTATGAATAGCTTTCGAGTGAGTTGTTGAAAGGCATCCCAACAATCGACCATGAAATCCTCCATCAAAGGAAAGGATACTTAACTTGGGAGTGCCAGGTAATTGATGAGCCATACACGTCTCAAGATCGTGCGCCGAAGGTGGACGGCCATCTCGTAGCCTGGTCTGAAACCAAATGAAAACAGCTTTGAAAGCATTTTCATTTGAGCATGAGCCACACATAAGTGTATTGACGTCGTCGAGCCCATCTGGAAGCACTTTGAGTAGAGTCTCATTGATGCGATCGACCCAGTCAGAAGGTGGAAAGACGCCGAGACAAGGTCGTTGGGCTAGCAATGCTAGGTTGTGCTTGTCACTCATCGCCTCGAGGATTGCAGGGTGGTTATAGCCAATGGGCAAGGATGCAATCTGGCCGTAGACATCTAAAAAACGATTTCCATCTACATCGACGAGGTAATTGCCTCTGCTGGCCGTATAGTCGACGAAAAAGTTGATTGCACTAGTGTTTTGTAGCACAGCAAGACGCTCTAGCTGCTGCTGCGATTTTGGACCAGGCACTTGAGTCGTCACGATCTTAGCGTGTGCATATTCATTGGGAAAGGCAGGAGATGGTGTAGATGGATACGTGTGTGTGGCGGTCGCTATGAAGCGGCGAAAGGAGGAAGAAGGTTTTAGAGCTTGCGGGATGAGCATCATTGACATGATATTTAAAGATGCCTCGCGATTTGCAGAAAGTTATGCTGCAATCTTCGTGTTGCAAATGCAATCAAATTTGATACGGAACTGTATCTCTAATCTCAGGCAAGAGGCACGATTAAGGATTTTAGCCATGTGTCAAGAGAAATGGTAAATTTTTTAAGAGAAAATCATATTTTGGACAGAGACAAAAGAATCAGAAAGTCAAGTTTGTGTACAACCAAATCAGATACAGTAGTCAAATCCATAATTTTCCACGAATCTCCTTCAAGGCCTCACCAGTATCAGTAATTTGGCTCAGAAGTATATAGCACAATTACACAAAACTGTGATCTGTGTTTCGCATACTGTTATACACATGTGCACCCTGTAAAACGGAACAATTGAATGAGGTAATAGGATTCTTGATAGAACGATTGTCTGGCGAATTTTCATGCCTGCGTACTACAACATGTGCTCTTACTCGCTTCGTCAACGACTTTAGCATGTCTTCGTTGCGCTGCGAGTCTACCACGTGAAAAAGATGGCACAAGCTCCAATAAGTATCCAACTTTGCTCATCCTTCAGTTTCACAGTTAGAATTACCGATTCCAATGCCGTCTATGACGCTTGGTGAACTTTTGTATCTGCGTCAACATTGATTCGCTTCCTAATGTTGTGAAGACAATTGATCCATACCGAAATTTTTACGATGTTGTCAATCAATGTTGTAACGGGGTTACACATACCCTGGTAACAGGGGGGTGTCACACCAGATGGGCATGGTGTGATCACACCCAAACAAGAATACGGTACGGGGCT
>NW_020189499.1:112856-115091 GCF_900000015.1 Plasmopara halstedii
AAGTAGATGTGGTGTATGCCACACCACAGTTCCCTTGGGAGAGTGACGGGTCACTCTCAGGTAACCCCGTTACAACTAAGCTCCATCTTTCTTTGTCGACGACACAAAGTGGATCCAGTCTTAGTAATGAAGGGCTGTCGATATAATGCGTCGCGCCGAAACCAGCCTAGCTGCATACCGTAGGAACTAAGGATTACATCTCGTTAACATTGAGCGTTATTGATCGAGAGCACGATGTTATGGCCAAGATCCACGATGTGCAAAAGCTACACGCAGATATCAAAGGTAGTTGGAACACAAGAATATGCACATTTGATCAAATGCTGTTACCATTGCATTCTTTGTAAGTCCTAAGTTGTGACACCGCAACATCGGACTGCTTTCAATCGCAGCCAGAAAGGATTTAAGCTACGAACTCTATAGACCATAGAAAACCCAGCCTGCGTTTTGCGTGTGCATGCTGATGTGATACTTTTCTTTAAGAGCCATTTAGGTACGAAACGCTCTGTCAAGAACAAAGATACGTCCGAACCATCCTTGTAGCTGAGATACCTTCTGCTTTTGAGAGGTGAATTGGTCTGAGCTGCATGAAAAGGCTCCAACCACACCGTATCAGCGCATGTAAAACCCGAAAATCGTCTACACGTCGAAACTATTGGAGTGAGAAGACTTTTCGCCATAGCAGTACGAATTCATGAGAGGCAGTTACGCGAGAATTGACCTCCTTTGACACTTCTTCAGGAACAAGGGGTGTCCCACTCCCATTTAAACGAATTGTGGGCTGGCGAGATATTAGGTCTACTATCAATATCTGGTGAAATGAACGACACTTAATATGCATGGTTTATTGAGGTTCCACTTCGATAAGATTGCCATAATACTGTTTTCACTAACAAACCGGAGTACTCTATACTTCTATCTCTTGGACGTAGAGGCAGGATTGCTCAGTGAACCGCGCGTTCTACTGACGAGTGAGGACCAGCCTGATAGGCCGAGTATTGCACTAGCAAGTTCATGGATATGTATAGATGTGTCAGCATCTAATTAAACATCAGTTGTGATTTTTTAATTTCAAGCATAAAATGATGATGTCTATTTGAATGAAGCTAGCTAGTATAGATATAACTCAGAGAAGTGGATGTGTCTTCCTAAATCATTGTGCCATTTGAGTGCGAACACATCGACATTTTCGCCAGAATTTAGAACCCGAGAAGCGTTTGAATTAAGGATACAGTTCTGACCCAACGCTGCTTCTACAGGCGTAGGCAAAAAAGCTGAGGAGATGCATCTTGACTAGTCAAAAACCAGAATTTTGTATCATTAGATGCCTACACAAATATGCGTATAAAGGCTTCGTCGCGGCGTGATGAGTTGCTTTTGATGAATCAAATTGGGTATCACGACGTGATAGGGTCTGCAAAAGTCTTTGCGACCTTTTTGCTGGCAGACGGACACACTTGCACCCATGAGCCATATCCAGCTTATTAATAATAATGCCCTAATTAACGAATAGCATTAGGCAAATTTCAGAGACATCCCTTTTAGGGTATGTGGCTGGGTAGCCAGTATTCATGCATGTACATAGATATATTTAGAAAAAGCTACATAAACTAGGCGGCTTTGCCGCAGATAAAAAAAATAAAGTCAGTTTTGATTTAAACGGAAGAGTTAATTAGCCATGGGTTAAGGCTATAATTACTCTTGGAGTAAGCGGATTGTGATTCGCTAATGCGTACTTGTTCTAAATATAGAACGAAAGGTCGGTGACCTAACTTCCGCTTCCTTAAAGCGCAAAGCTACGGCAACCCGCTGCACTTAGTAGCACTTGTAGTCAATCTACACCTGAGTCGTTAAGACTGATCCTCTGTTAGGATGGAACAAATTTTCTCTCTGCCCCAGGGCATGCAGGGCGGACTTGGAAAGTTGACATCCTTGCTTGGCCCGGAATGCGTGCAACACCTTGCGTCGCAAGGCCCCGAGGCAATCGGTGTGCGTCTAAAAGCGTTTTCAAGTTACGAGAACGCGCTATTAGAGCACCTGCAGCAGAAGATGTCTGCATTGTTTGCGTCTATGACGCCATCGTCAGTGATGGATGATTCTCCTCGCCTTAAGCTGCTCATGGTGAGCGATAAGATCTTCGAGGGGGAGGATGGAGGGAATCTCCTGCTCTGGGCGAAAGAGGTCGAGATGGCCATCGCATCCGCCATGCTCCAGACCGAGCAACAGCGCGTGGCG
>NW_020189499.1:115101-122036 GCF_900000015.1 Plasmopara halstedii
CGATTTGAGTTTGGCAAACTCAAGGCGCGACGCTGACATCTAGCGTATTGTCGCCCTGCGACACATGGAAACATCTATCACGCTCCCGAGAGCTTCGTGGTTTCTCGCACGGGTGAGTTTACGATCGCAGCAGCTCAGGTCCATAGCTTGAGCTCAGCTCAATGGCCCTTCGGCCTCCCGGGCTACTGCCGAGAAGTGCGGAGCTGATCATAAGCGTCCAAGACGTCTGGGCAGTGTTGTCGAAGTGGCACCTCAAACTCCCACGAGTTGTCGGAGTTTAGGAATCCCGCCACTTCACAAGATATTGGACTTGACCCTGTCGACAACATCGACCCACAAGGCATTCCACATGATAGTGGACGTCATCGTTGCCATCGAGAAGAGTTGGCGGCGGACGATGACGACTTGGTCGATCGCTATCCGGTGACTCGCGATGCTCTTCGCACTGTGGAGGAGAAAGTCTCTCGTCGTCGGCACTCCGCCGACGAGGTTGCATACCGCTGTGCTGAAGACCTCGAGAGCCTGCAGCAATTTGTGCACCGACAGCCTCGTTGAAAATTATTGTGCTCTGTCGAAGCGGCTCCTAGCAGTTGGGAAGAATAATACGTCATTTCGTGAGCCTTGGGCGGTTGGAAACGAAATTTGTTGCACTCCGTGCTCAGAACCAGTTGCCGGTCCAGCTTCTGGGTGGCCGAGCGCCTTTGGGCGCCGCATCCCGGTACGGCTTAAGCAAGCCCACATGAACACCGGGTGGGTGCGCATTATTCTCGGAAGGTTCAGCTTATACGCAAGGTCTCGCTTGGACACGAGTTTAAAAGTCCCAAAAAACGTGGACGGAACTTTGTCTTCACAACAGAGACTGCATGTGTAGGAACGTTTATAAGATTTAATGAAACAAGGTCTCCGACCTCAAAGTTTTCCGCATTTCTTCTGCGTCTTCCGTCTGCGTATTATTTCTGCATGTCTTGGTTTTCAGTATTCGTATCGTGAACGTGTCGTAGGTACTCAGTCTAGTAGACAGGAATTCATCAGCTTCTTTTCGAACAGTGAGAGAGCTGACTTCAGCTAGCCGTTCGGCTATTTCTCCAAATTCCGAGCCATGGGATGGCAGCATCAGCGGGACGAGACGGTTAGCAAGCCTGTTCACGCAGAACGGTGCGTAGCCGGTAAACGCATGCACTGCATTATTCAGAGCGTACTCTACAAGTTACAGCATGGCGATCCAGCGCTTCGGCGTCACAGCACAGATGCTGCAAAGAACGTCTCCAATAACACCTTTCACGCTCTCAGTTTGATCATCGGTCTGCGCATGGTCTGCTGTTAACAGATTCAATTTGGTGCCCAGCACCCTAAAGATTGTCGACCAAAACTTTTTAGGGAAGCGCGAGTCTCGATCAGAGACAATTGACTCCGAGAGTCCATGTTGTCGAAAGACACGATCGACAAAGACCACCACACCGTGTTGCCTGCCGAGTCCTTCGGCAGGCCAAACTCAAAGTCATACTCATGAACTGCCAACACCCGGAGGGATCGGTAAACAGGCAAACTGCGTTGCCACACTCGGGAGGTTTTACTCTTTGATACGTCTCACATGTGCTCGTCCATTTTTGTACAGCTTGGGCCACCAATAGTGGCAACTCACCGTGCTGAACGTCTTCTCACGACCGAGATGACCACTGAGTGGGGTGTCGTGGGCCTAATAGAGGATACAATATTTCAAATTCTCATCGTGGGAAACCACAATTCGTGGCGAATTTGCTGGGTCGGTGCTATAAAATAGCAACCCATTAAAAAACGAATATCGTTCTAACCGTGCTCGCAAACGCGCCGACTTCTTGTCAGACTTCCCAAAATCCTTGCTCCCAAAAGCCTGTAGCAGCGTTTCACATATACTGTCACCCGTGTATGCGGCGCGTTTCAAATCCGTCACTAACGACATCACCGTCGTGACATGAGCAAGCTCATAATCTGGTCTGCGTACAGCGCATCATACAAAGCATTCTGATTCTCTGGCTTATACTTCACCTCGAACTTGATTTCTGCAATAAATAAAAGCCACTCGGCCATCATCTGCGGGAGGTAAGGCAACTGAGTCGCAGTGAGTAAGGACGCATGATCTGTGTAGATCACAAACGGCTTTGAGCCAAGTAGAGGCACCCTGTACTCGACAAGTGCAAACTTCATTGCAAGTAATTCCTTGTCGTGGGCTTGGTAGTATCTCTTCACAGCCTTAAGCTGGCGAGATATGAACGCTATCAACCGCTCCTGCTCCTCGGCATCTGCTTGCAGCAGTGCATAGCCGATGGCAAAGTCCGAAGCGTCACAGACGACACTAAAAGGACGTTCGGGGCCTAACAACGCCAGCATTGGGTGCATGAAAGCCTTCCGATGCTCGGTGTCCTAACACCATTCCGTATCTTTCTTAGGGAGATTCGACAATGGCCGTGCAACTTCCATATAATTTGCGATATACCTATGCAAGTAGTTGGCGAGGCCAAGCCACTTGCGCAAGTCCTATTGGTTCTTTGGAACCGGCCAGTCCACAATTGCCTTAACCTTAGCGGGATCCGCCCGAAGATCACGCTTCTCAATGAAGTCCCCTTGGAAGTAGAATTCTTCAACACCGAAGATGCACTTATCTGCATTAGCATACTGCTTATTCGTTCGCATGCACTCGAGCACCGCTCTTAAATGAACGATGTGGTTTTTCTCATATGTCCTCCATTGTCCCGCACGACTGTGGACGAAGATATCATCGAAGTATGTCTGCGCGATGGAGCCTAAACGATTGCGTCACAATGTTGCTGGTGCATTTGACAGCCTTTAGGGCATCACCAGCCACTCCCAGAGCATACCGCTCGGGATACTCACCGCTGTCAGCGGAATATCGCTCGCTCTCGTGAGCATTGGTAATACCCCATCGAGCAAGTCGAGTGCGCTGTACTTTTTACAGCCAGCCGTGTTTGTATTCATCCTAGGATTCGGCGTTTGTGTCGGAATGGTGGGAGCGTTTAGCTTATTGTAACATGAGCGATACGCCACTTGCCGTTCGGCTTCCAGACATAAAAATGAGAAGACTTGCTCTCACGCACCATTCCTTCATCGTGTTTGGACCCAAAAAAGGCATGATATCATATTTCCACTTGGGCTGGGGCAATTGGAGTGTACGCAGTATTTGATTTACGATACCAGGTCGATCCCATAGGCACACCAGGACCGACGGCGGGTCTTTGGAGACGACGTCATAAAATGCTCTTGTAAAAGGATAGTGCAGATCCGAGGGATCCTTCATGATCGACGATCCACGTCGTGTGTTCAGCACCCTCCTGGTGTTCCAGAAATTTCTAACAAGAAGCGACGACGAGTTGATAGCCCCATTTTGTCGTATAATGGCCACCTTGGCTCAATCGCCTGTCTTCAAGGCACCAAGAAACACTTTGAAGGGCACATCGTCAAGCTCAAGAAGAGTATCCACCGCGGGAATAGCCTCGATGGTGACGTCACCGTCTTGCTTTCCCGTCATACCGTTGACAAGGGTGTAAAGCTGCGCGCTTTTGTCTACGGTTGACACACCTTGGGTCAGGGTCGACGTCCTGCGCCTTGCAAATAATATATATCGCCGTCCCTTCCCACAGAGGCTTCACGTCTCATCGAGACTAGTGGGAAAACGCACTCAGCGTCGTCTAGTGTCCCCACCCCCTGCTCCATCAGAGCCTTGA
The DNA here is from genome assembly GCF_900000015.1 of Plasmopara halstedii. Taxonomy (NCBI): domain Eukaryota; phylum Oomycota; class Peronosporomycetes; order Peronosporales; family Peronosporaceae; genus Plasmopara; species Plasmopara halstedii. The sequence continues at coordinate 118,821 of NW_020189499.1, forward strand.
TGATATTGACAGAGAAGAGCTGATATGTCCGCAGTCTTCGCTCACTGGATAATGATCCACTTCACGCGCTTCAGAAGGGCCTTGGCCAAGATGCCTCGGACCTTGTCAGACCATGCCACTCTTGACATGCAGCAACTGCTTTGTTACTTGGGCAGTGCCCAGTGGATATGTGCCACTCCAAGTTCAGCCCGCGACCATGCTCGGGACTCTTGTCCGATACACCTTCGGAGTTCAAAAGCTGAGATACTCAGATACCCAGCAAATTGACCGTTTTGGTCCAGTCCCCGCGCCAATAGCGCTTCTACTGCCGAGCTGTGATGTGTTCATGACTCACCATAGCTCTACCATGAGACGTGCACGTTGCGCCCAAGGTCTTCGCCTCCAATCAATCCATGGCTCATGGTGTTCGAACCATGCCTTACCAAGGATAAGGTCATACCTTGCATCCAAGTTTCAGACTAGGCGGCGTTCCGCGCTATCGAAGTAAAAAAACTTGACACCGAGGTCCACAGGGACCCTCGGCCCAGTGACACAAGTCCCCGACGCAAAGCAAACAGTGCGGTGTCACCCAGCCACGCTTCCGGTGTCTCAACATACAGCTGACTTCCTTCGATTGTGGAGCGTCGAGCATAAATGCCCGACGCCCCAGAATCGATCAAGATCGTTCATGGCTTCTTAAAGGCCTTGCTGGTCGCTTTTACGACCAGCAAGCCCGGCTTGAACACACGCTCCGTTCAAGAGCACGGAGCTCTTCAGTGCCGGGCCAGCTGCCCTCAACCTCTTTGAGACACAACATAACTCAGTTCTTCCCCAGTAGGGTGATCAGCACCTACTGAGCGTTCTCGTTTCCCCGCGTCAAACCAGATTGGCTAGATGCAGGACGTCGGTTCGACATAACTTTACGCGCCTTGCTCAAAGGACAATCATACTGAAGATGGCGGGTGTCTCCACAGACAAAACACCGTTGGGTGTTCAAACGCAGCTCCGCAGCTTGGAGCACTCCTTCCTCTTTCTCAGCATAGCTGAAATCCATAGGCCCAGGCCCGCCCGACGAGCTCTGAAGAGTAAGCATTCTAACCAAGTCGTGCCGACTTAAAGTTAAATTATGGTATTCAATGCCACATTCACTGCTTCTTCAAAAGAAGACGGATGCACTTGAAAGACTTCCATTTTGGCCACGCCAGTGCAAAGGCCCTCCATAAAGACGGCCACTGCGACCGTCTGGAGAGAGAATCGGCTGCCATCCCGGCAATGAGAGTTTTCATATCTTGGATAAAGTCCACAATTTTTTTTTGCACTGTCAGGCGGCAAGGAAACGCGATCGCACGAAATAAACGTCGTTAGGCGTCGAGAAAATAGCGAAAGCTGCAGCTTCAGCTCATTGAAGAAATGCAACGCAGCTTAAACCGAAGTACGGCACGTTAGTGCCCGTTCTCGCGCGCGACCTGCGAGCTTGAAGAAAGCTACCGCCACGCGCTCTTGCTCTTTCTAGAGCATGGGGGATGCCATAGCCATCCCGTCTTATCTTACCTGAAGCAGGAGATTATTTTCATCCTTACCCTCGAAGGTCTTAACGTTCACCATGAACGGCCTGGGTCGTCAGGATACATCTGTCGTCGACGGTGGCGTCATGGACGCAATCGACGCTGACGGCTTCTGATGGATGTGCTCCAACAATTAGATATTTTGAAATAGCCTCTAGGTTTGCGCTTAATGCCTCGGGGCCTTGCGGAATAAGGTGTTTCACGCCCTCAGGACCAAGCAGGAACAACAGCTTATAATGCCCGTGCTGCATGCCCTGAGGTAAAAATGAGTACTGCTCCATCCTCACAGAGGATCAGTCATAACGACTGAGCCGTAGATTGACTACGAGTGCTACCAGGTGCAGCGGGGCTGCCGTAGCTCTTTGCTACGAGAAAGCTAAGCTAAGGTCACCGACCTTACGTTCTATACCAGAACCAGTACGAGTGTAGCGGATCGCAATCCGCAACCTCCAAGAGTACTTGAAACCTAAGCGAAGGTAAAGACTCTATTTCGTTCACGATTGAAACTGTATTCCTTTGTTTTATTTGCGGCAAGCCGTCTATATCTAAAACCTGAGATGTTCTAATTATTCGAATCTTTTTAATTTGCATTACTACTGACAGTCCTGTCACAGAGTGGCTTCTTGTTACGGTGTAGCCACACCATTGTGTAATTACACCAACTTGTGCGATCCGCATCTTTGTACAGTCACACCATCTTGTGTGACCCGCCCTTTCTTACAAGGGTACGTGTAACTCCGTTAAACGATGGGTACATGTGACTCCGTCACACTCTGGATACACGAAACTCCGCTACACAGATGAGCATGTTCCCATTAGTTATGAGTTGCGTTTTAACGACGTGGGCGATACATTGTGAGGTGAAAGAGAATATCGACCGTCATGGATCGTCAAGACACGAACAAATCGAGCAATGCAGCCGACATCATATCTGGCCTAAAGTTGCTGAACATGGGTACCGTCTATCTCTGCGCTTTTGATAGCTTTAGGGATGCATATAGACGGAGATACGCTTACAGGCGGTTTTCGGAAGACCGCAATAAAGTTTACGCATCAATTAAATTAAAAGAAATGGTGATTCTTGATAGACATGATACCATTTCATGTGCGTTGCATTCTTGACAACGTGGGCTGTAGATTGTGAGCCGAAGGAGGAGATTAACCGTCGTGGATCGTCAAGACACGAACTAAAAGAACAGCACAGTCGATCATGAGTCAGTTATAGTGGAGTTTAGCACGTGTTTGCAGTTCACTGTTAAGCATTTTTGTACGCATCCAAGTTATGCATGCATCCTTGCAGCTATCAAATGACCGTGATAGATGATGTTTATGTGTAGAAACAACAGGCGAAACGCAATGTTGATTGATTGACGCATTTGTTCGTGTCTTCTAGATTCACGACGGTCGACATTTTCTATTGATTTAAAGACAGCTGTTTGCATCGCTAACAAAGCGATCTACATCAAATGATATGACGCCCATTACCAAACCTTTTGCACTTGTTTGTAGTTCATTGTTAAGCATTTATACGCATCCAAGTTATGCATGCATCCTTACAGCTATCGAATGGCAGTAATATATAATATTCATGTGTAGCAACAAAAGGCCAATTATAATGTTGACTGATCCACGCATTTTTTCATGTCCTCTAGATTCACGACGGTCGACATTC
>NW_020189499.1:122046-122137 GCF_900000015.1 Plasmopara halstedii
GCGAGATCGTTAGAGATCTCCCGGGGTTCTTTTACCGTCCCCTCCTCTTCATCCGAAGAGTCGAAGAGGTTGGCGTAACCTCTGCCCGTCC
>NW_020189499.1:125309-127538 GCF_900000015.1 Plasmopara halstedii
GAGGTGCTGAGGTCATCATACGTAAGGATATAGGACATTTCAAAAGATATTGTGTGCGTGAAGTGTGATGGACATCTTCAAGAGTCCAATATTCTTTGTATCTTTTGTTGAATGGATGTCCAAGTATATCTGTCGGGGAATGAATTATGGTTCAAGCAATGTGTCCTACTATGGAATCGTATAATGCTCTCATCAGTGAGTAATACAAAGTGACTTTTGTCGAAAATACAATAACTCCAATCAGCGTCGACTTGTTGTGACTCTACGGATTATGGTGACGTTACGTATGCTTCCAATAAGCTCAGTGTAGCCATCATCCCGGCACGAATACCGATTCCAGAAAAATGTGTTGCAAATTTGGCTGTAATCGTTCTATTCTATGTAATTGACAGCATTTATCAGCTGCTTATGAGAGCAATAGTTTTCGCTTTCGATGAATGAGTAGTTCGCCTGGGATTTTCCAGGAGTGAATAATGCTATTTTCACTGGTTACCTGCCTTTCTGGCTCTCGCAAAAGCACAATCTATTGGGTCTGCTTGGGTATTTTAGCTCGGTAAAGTCTACAAATATTTCGCCTTAAGTTCCAGAGGTCGGTCAAAACTAAAATGTCTCACTAGTGCATCCGAAAACAGACACAATAGAATGCACGCAAAAAGGATGCTATCATCAAGGAGATCTTGTAATCTGTCTACCTTTCGCTGTGCAAAGCGAGTCTAATGGGGTTTGCCCGACGAAGCCGACGCTACGCTACTTTTCTTGGCCGACGGCTGGGCACTTACTTTAGAACTTACTGCGTCTGAAGACCGAGCGATAGGGCAAATTTCATCCACTGTTTTCAAGACAAAGCCCTTCTCTATATATCTTTAAGTTGGTCAGATCGACAAGAAGCGAAGCTTAAAGTCACGACCTTATTTACCACGTGAATTGACCTACCCAAGAAGATAAGGGCCTAAAATTGGGTCGCCATACGTGTTTCTTTCTTCGCGAAGGCTGCAGCGTTACTGACGACGTGAATTGACCGACCCGAAAAAAACAAGGGCCCAAAATAGGTCACCATACACGTTTCTTACACCATAAAGACTATTTTTGCATCTCTACACCATTTAACACTCTGTCCAAAGAGATTGGTGAGCGGTCGTGTGATACAAGAAGATGTTGCACTTTAGAGCTGGCTAGACCAAAAAATCAATCTCATACAATATTTTCAATTGAATACTTCAAAATTATTGCGCAAAAATGTGACTTTCAACTTTCTAAAGGCGAGCATGTGCTCTTAAAGAATGGCAGTAGCTTTTTGTAACAAACTTTACAATTTTTCTATAATCGTCAAAGCTGAATGTGGTTGATGTTGCTCCTGTAATTTATAGTTTTGACAACTCATCACTGGTTCGTCTGATAGCTTCTGGTATAATTCTTGCTTCAAGCGGTACGTCTTTAGTTTTCAAGTACACGTTGTCGAGGAAGGCACATACAGCATCTCCGTGAGCCAACGCTCGTGGGGACAGCAAGAAATTGAACATGTGGCTGGCGTAAGGTACCTCAATGAAAATGTCACGCACACCTCCGAGCTGCTTGTCCTGATACGACGCAATATTTTGAGGTAAATTCTGACGAAAGCATTTTAAACGGTCGAAAAATAGACGCGAGTCTTCGATAGATATAATGTTGTCGTGAGTGCCATGCGTGACCAGAAAGGGTGGAATAATACAACGGCGACGTGCTGCACGGTCGTTTTCCAAGTATGCAATGGGTGATGCACGCTCAAAGTCCTCGCTGTTGTCTTTAAGCTTCTTCTGCATTACTAAAAACTCAAGGTAATGGATAAACTTATGAGTTTTGTCACGAGAGTGGTAGATACCATGTCGATCTGTGAAATCGTGGACACCGTAATTATCGACAATTGCGCGTACGCTTGTGTCAACGTTTTCGAAACCGGGCTGAAAGGATTTATCATCGGCAGTAAGACCCAATAAGCTAGCCAGATGTCCGCCAGCTGACTCACCACCTACAGCGATAAAGTTTGGGTCGGCGTCGAGCACAGCTCGTGCATTACGGCGTAGATAAGCTATAGCACGTTTTGAGTCGATCAGATGTGTAGGGAAAGCTACACCAGGTGACAACCGATAGTCGATAACGCACACAACCCAACCCAATGAGGCAACTTGATAAACACAAGGAAGTGGCGGGATACGACGATCACCGATAACCCAGCCCCCCCCGTGAATATAA
>NW_020189499.1:127548-130642 GCF_900000015.1 Plasmopara halstedii
ACCTTTCTCCAAGCTTGGGGGTCGACCGCGAGAATGGGCACTAACGTGTGGTGCTTCGGTTGAAGCTGCGTTCCCCTCCCGGATGGAGCGGAAGCGTCAGCTTCTGCGAGTGTTCTCGCCGCCTAACCAGCCATATCGCTTGCGATCGGCAGATTTGGTGGACTTTGTCCAAATATAGAGAACTCACATTGCCGGGATGGCAGCCGATCCGCTTCCCGACGCGGGCTCAGTGACCGTCTTTAGGAGGGCCTCCGCACTGGCGTGGCCAAAAACTGAAGTCCTCCTTGTGCATCCGTCCTCTTTTGAAGGGGCGGTGAATGTGACATTGAATGCCGAATTTAGCTTGAAGTTGGCACGACCTGGGTCGAATGCACACCCTTAGAGCTCGTCGAGCGAGCTAACCCAATGGATCCCAGCTATGCCGAGAAAGATGGGGGAGCCCCGAGCTATTGAGTAGCATTTAAACACCCGACGGTGTTTTGTCTGTGGAGACACCCGTCGCCTTCGGGCTGGTCGTCCCCAACGCAAGGCGCGCAAGGGTTAGTCAAATCGACGTCATGCTTCTAACCGGTCTGGTTTGTCGCGGGGAAAAGAGAAAATCAACAGGCGCAGGGCGCTCTACTGGGAAAGAACTCTTTCTGTTGTGCCTCAAAGAGGTAGAGGGCAGAAGGGCCCAGCCCCGAAGAGATCCGTGCTCTTGAACACGGAACGTGTATGCACGTTCCGTGTTCCTCCCCGACAAGGGCTTTGAGAAGCCATGGAAGATCTTTATCGATTTCGGAGCGTCGGGCAATTATGCTCGACGCTCCACGATTGAAACAAGTCAATTGTATGCTGAGGTGCTGGAAGCGCTGTTGAGTGACACCGTCACTGTTTGCTAAGCAACGGGGACTTGTGTCACTGTGCCGAAGGTCCCTGTGGACCTCGGTGTCAAGTTTCTTGACATTGATAGCGTAGAACGCTGATTACTCTTAGACTTGGATGCAAAAAAGGACCTTATTCCTGGTATGGTATGGTTGACGCACCATGAGCCATGGATTGATTGGAGGGGAGAAGAACTTGGGCGCTACGCGCATGTACCCTGGTGATGCTTTAGTGAGTCTGCAGGAAGCAGACTGCTAGGAAGCAGAAGCGCTGTTGGCACGGGCACTGGACCGGGACGGTCAATTTGCTGGATATCGGAGTATTCGAGCTGCCTGACCTAAAGGTGTTTTGGATAGGAGTCCCGAGCGTTGATCGGGTGCTGAACGTGGGGTTGCAAGTAATCCAATGTGCACTGCACAAGTATTGGAGCAGTCGTCGCATACCAAAAGTGATATGGTTGGCCAAGGGCCATGACATAGAGGGCGGAGCCTCTGCGATGCACGTGTGGTGGCACGTAACCAACTGATCGCTGCACGTTACGAAGCAGTTGCTGCATGCCAAGAGTGGCATGGTCGGACGAGATTCAAGGCATCTAGTGCGAGGCCTTTGTGATGCGCGTGAAGCGGCACATAACCCACTGAACACTGCTCAGATTTCAAAGAAGTTGCTACATGGCAAAAGTGACGAGGCCCGAGGCATCTTGGGCAGGACCTTCTAATCCGCGTGGAATGGCACGTAATCCACTGGACGAAGACTGCGAAAATAGCAGATCTTCGTCGTCGGTTGTCAATAACGTCAAAACTCCGATGGACCACGGGGTGAAGACACTGGACGACGCCGCGTGCGTGTTCGCATTGGTCTCAATGAGACGTAAAACCTCTGTAGAGAGACGCGAAGCCGTATGATATCTGCAAGCTGCAGGGTGTCGACCCTGACCCAGAATATGTCCACCGTTCACGACAGCGCACATCTATATACGGCAAAGGAAAACGGCGACGTCACCCTCGAGAGTGGATGCTCTTCTTGGGCTTGACGAGATATTCTCCGAAGAGTTTGGTGGTGGCTTGAAGGCAGGCAATTTAGCCGAGGTGGTCATTATGAGGAGTTTAACTTGCTTTTGGAATAAGGTGTCCTGGAGGCCACTAACAGGACCCTGAACGCACGAAGGGTATCGCTGATCGTGAAGGACTCGTCGAATCCGTATTATGCTTTGGTATAAGAATTTCAAGATGTTGTCTCCAAAGACCCGCCGTCGGCTACCTCCGGACCGAGGCGTTCGTCATGAGATTGACCCGGTTCCGGAAATCAAATACTGCGTAACACGCCAATGGTCCCTGCCCAAGGAGCAGTGCAACGTTATTAATGCCTTTTTCTGTGCAAAGCACGAGGCAGAAATGGTGCGTGAGACCAAGTCTCCCCATTCAGCACCCACATTTTGTCAATGGCAAGTGGCGTATCGTTCACGCTTACAATTAGCTAAACGCTGCCTCCATTCTGACACAGACGCCGATTCCTCGATAAAATGTTTTTCAGAACAATATGGTTGGCTATACAAAGTACATCGCACTCGACTTGGTCGATGGTTATTACCAATTGCTCATGAAAGCGAGTGATATCCCCTGACAGCGGTGAGTACTCCAAACGAGATGCTATGTGAGTGGCTGGTGATGCCCCAAAGGATGTCAAATGCACTAGCAACATTTAATCTTCCTGTGATGCAACTATTTAGGCCCCACCAGGCGTTTGCACTGATATACTTCGACGACATCTTCGTCCACAGTTGTCCTAGAGAGCATTTCAGAGTGGTAGTCGAGTGCATGCACACGAATGAGCTGTATGCTAATGCCGATAAGCGCATCTTTGGCGCGGACGAAATCCCATTTTAGGGTGCTACATTGGGAAGCGTGGCCTTCATGCGGATCCCGCTAAGGTCAAGTTCATTGTGGACTGGCCAGTTTCAAAGAACCAAAACGACTTGCACAAGTGGCTTGGCCTCGCCAAATATTTGCACAAGTATAGCGCAAATTATGCAAAATTGGCACGGCCATTATCGAATCGCCTTATGCAGGATACGGAATAGTGTTGAACCACCGAACATCGGGAGGCTTTTGACAGGGTCAAAGACAGCCTCCTGTATACATCAATACTGGCGTTGCCAGACCCGATTGTTCCTTGAGTGTCGTCTGTGACGCTTCGGACTCTGCCATCGGCTGTGCACTGCTGCGAGCAG
>NW_020189499.1:130652-130842 GCF_900000015.1 Plasmopara halstedii
TACATAAACGTTTGTCAGGTTGCCAGCAGCTAAGATGCTAAGTCAAAGACGTTTGAGACGCTTCCAAACAACCTACAGCGCTCCAAACCAAACCAGAAGCATTCTTTTAACTCGTCGGTAACAGTTAAGGCGCTCAACCGTTCGTCAGGTTGCCAGCAGCTAAGATATCAAGTCACAGACGTTTGTGACG
>NW_020189499.1:130852-131023 GCF_900000015.1 Plasmopara halstedii
TTCGGACCCTAACGTCAATGTAGGACGTTCCATGTATAACGGTAGAGCCATCGAAAGCAACAGCGTAAGTCCAAGTAGAAGCCAGAGCATCCTTAATTCTTTGAAAGGATACAGCGCAGAGAAGCTTGACATACTTGGCAACACTCAACTCACTACAGAAACCCAACTTTG
>NW_020189499.1:131033-132324 GCF_900000015.1 Plasmopara halstedii
CAATGTCATGCACGTTTATCATCAAAGGACACTCATCCCGTTGCAGCATGTGACAAGGATGGCTTGTGATCCGAACAGGGATCTTGGCGTGGTAGGAAGGGTACCACCCGGTAACACATTAAATTATCGCCCTTTAGACTTAGTGCTAACCGAACGGACGAGTAGTACCATGATCGGGTTCCATAGTAACGTAATACTAGGTGTAATTCCCGAGTGGTACTCCAAGCCAGCCACACCAAATGCAATAAACAGGGTTTCATTAGTGCAAGCACATTTTTAAGATATTAGTTGTCATTTTTGCTAGTTAATTTAGATTTTAATACATGAAGTTCGTACCTAAAAGAGTATTGTCCAAACTTTTCACACACCAGATTGGATACCCGTTTATTATTGCAGATTTTACGAGCCAAAAGCTTTCTCTATGCGAGGTTCGACGACGATCCTTGTCACGAAGTGAAAGTATCTGGATGATGTCTGGTAATCTAGCAATTGTTTATATGAAATCAAAACGAAAGGATTACGTATGACAAAGTTCAAAATTGTGCGAGGAAAGTTGCGTCCGTAAGAGCTCATCAAATATTTTCTGCAAGGAAGCTATGAAATTGATTGGTGTAGTATATAGACGGGTTAACATACTTCATGAAGGAACTGCATCCCATTCTTGCAGATCCTCTTTCGACAGCACCAGCAATGTAATGCAAGATAGTGACACCCCAAAAAATTGTTGTGGACCGTACTTATTTCTATAGTACCTTCTTTTCTACCTGTCTTCCCGCAAATATATTGTGGACCGGCGGCTCTGTGACAAGCCTGCTAAAAGCCGGTGCTTGGAGATTATTTACACTGACTTTTGGTATCTTGGTACAAACCAAAATCAGTGGACATAAACCTGAATGAGGATATAAAAACGCACTTCATGGATTTCCAGAGCCATTTATTAGATTGCGTTGGTAGTAATCAACGCCGAGATGTTCTGCACTTCCAAGTTTTGAATTTCGAGTATTTTGTAACATTGTGCACATTAGTCACGAATATTTTAGATGCCACCAACTAGAAATTCGTCTCATTGATCACCATAATGACAATGCATATCGACCGCCTTCGCTAAACGAGACTACATCTGAAAATGCACTTACCATATGTCCTCCTACCTGGGTCTTCCCACATCTGTCGTGATGTGTATATGAGAAAGAGCCCAGTTCCAACCGATCATGAAATGCATCTTGCATACCGTTTTACGTACCATTCCTGCAGTCTTCACTTCTGTAGCTCATTCATAATTTTACCTGAC
>NW_020189499.1:132334-137407 GCF_900000015.1 Plasmopara halstedii
ACCCTATGTAAAGCAGCGGCTTGTAGATGGTTCGCATTTGATTCTGGAAATGAAGCGCCGAATCGGTTGCTCCCTGTGGCACTCTAAATGGCATTTAGACTCCATCGGGAGTCATAAAACTGAACGGAGGCTTGAGATATGCGCCGCCCTCTGTTTTTCTTTTGGTAATAGAGTCGTGATTGCCCTGCGTGGTCACTTGGAGCATAGTATTGAATCATATTCGAAATCTGTCCGATAGTTGTATCAGCAGGCTTATGGAAAAGTTTGCTGTTGACAGCAAGAGTGCAGCGGGACTGTCGTAGCTTTGCGCTTGAGGAAGCGTCTTTGGGTCACTGACCTTACGTTCTTTACTAGAACCCAGTACTAGTGCAGCGGATAGCAATTCGCTGTCTCTAAAAATACTAAAAGCCTTGACAAAGGCAAACAAGTGAACAGAAGTGTTCAAAATCGAAACTGATATTTATTTATATCTGTATCCTAATGTTAAAGGTTTAGATTTCCTAATTATACTAAATAATATTTATTAATTTGTAACCCCGTTACAAAGAGCGTGACGTGGTTAGCTTTCACCTGAACATCCAGGTCGTCGTTTGTAGTTGGTAAAATAAAGCAATAAACGACCTTCTAGTCTGACGTCTGCTTAACTAAAGTCTGAGTGTAAAGCTGTTAGCAATGTGTTTTAACCACCCAGTATGCTAAATTAGTACGATACTGATCGTGACTTTCGCCCAAAGGTACGTCCTCTGGGGAGATTATAGATCTGTTTAATCGTTACTAAACTGGATGCAGGCAATGCTCCTGCTGATAAATGTTTCTATATGACATAATGCTTGAGGTTTCTCCAAGTGCTTCTTTGCACTCACAGTGAGTGAATAGTGGCTGAAATATGGAATACATAATTACGACTCTGCTAAAGTCGCGATAATTATCGCGCTGTTTTACGGGCGAGCTTGGCTACCCGGCCAGGCCAGCTAGTTAATAAGGGATAAATGACATCGTGGGTCCCTCGACGGAAATTTATATCAACTTCCGCCGCAAGAAATGGGCATAGACGCAAAACTCGTGCAGAGGAGAGATAGAGGTAGAGAGCACCTCATTTTCGGAGAGCGAACTTTGGTTTGTCTCTTTGGTAAGGGATGAATATCGGGTATTGGGACCTTGAGAGTCACTGCAACAATTTAGAGCGGGAAACATTTCGGCTCCCTTACCAAGCATAGCTCGTAGATTGTCAACTCAGATGCCGCGCTTTTACGGCTCTTGTGCGCGTGTTGAGGAAACGACTGTCAATGCTTATAACGCCCGTAGAGCAGGCACTGTTACTTTCGGGCGAAGTTGGACTACTTCGATTGTGTTACATTTTTCAGCAGTGAGTTAGGTAACGGGGTTCGTCCCCCCTTATGTTGCTTCACTGTTGTGACAATTGCTTGAAGACGTTCTGACCTTTAACGATTTCGCAATCGTTAGTTCACAATTTGCACTGTCTCTGCTCCTTCGCTGGTTTAGCAAAAAAGGCAATTTGTCGACGAAAATGGTAGTTTCATTCAGCTCGAAGGGGCCATATCCTGTGCGAGAGCCTACAGCACTGCTCAATACGGGGGCAGGAATCATTATTTGTGTTTCTGACCCTGCGAGGGGGGCGAGTTCTTTTATGCATTGCTCGCGACTTCTAACAAAACCTGCACTGATTACTGACAAGAATGGGACTGGAAATACTCAATTGACGGGAAAGCCGTCGCGTGTTGCCGTCGCGGCTCGACCAGGCAAACAGAATGAAGAGCTGAAAGATAGCATCGTGTATGTAAAGAAGACTTTGCGCAGCTCGCCGCGTATCATTTAGCCTATACATGGTAGGCAAACAAGACTAATATTATATACTTTTTACGCGTAGGTCGAGGAGTTCCTCTTCTAATCTTAATCAAATTCTCCTCATTACGAGCGCAGAACAACAAAGCGCATTTATTTACAAAATCGTGGTAAGCCGATCGTAATCCACAAGCTCGCCACAATCGGTCCCAAAAACAAGATGCCGATCGTTAAATTTGGCCGAGATAAATCGTGAGGTGGCAGATGTGGGTCCGAACCATCGTACCGGGTTAGGCTCATACCATCTCCAAAGAGCTGCCTACACAATCACAAAAACAGAAATTAGTATTTGAAATGAAGCAAAGCACCGTCGTCATGCACCTCACCTTGCCGGTTGATGACACACTAACTAGCTTACGGTTATCAAATTGAAGCGCCTTAACACCGCCGTGCTCGTGATTGCTAAATGTACACAAGGATTGTTGAGTTCTAACATCCCAGGCTTCCATGCCCTGCTCTGTGTAACCTGCAACAACCACAGTCTCATCCATCTCGAGCGCCGAGATGGTTCCTTCACACAAGGCTGACTTCGTCAAGATTTTCGCGCACTTCCCCCCCCACCAGCGGACAGTGCCCTCATTGCCAGCAGACCATAAAACTCTTCCTTTAGTATCTGCGTTGACGACAGCGCCTAATTATTGAAGTATATTCAGCAGCGCAAATTTTTTTATAATTTTTAAGCAATGGCGAAAATAAAAAAACGCTTGACGACTACATACCTGGGTGGCCAGCAAGTCGGTGTGTGAGTCGACTGCTACGCATATCAAAAACCCGGATAAGACCACATGATGTACCACAAACGAGAGTATTACGCAGCAGCATCATGCTCGTAATTTGAGGGCATGCCTCTCTCTGCGAACGTGGCAGCATTGATTTGTGAATTTTACTAGATGGGATTGACATGATAATTTCTCCTTTCGCAACATCCCAAACATTTGCCTCTCCTTTCTCTGTCGACGTCGCCAGATGCAAGAATGTTCCCTCGTTGTGGTCGATTCGAACGTTGACTACTTTATCCTTCGCCCGCGTTCGAATAAAGGGAACCATTCCGAGGCTGGAACGATGGGATATCGATGTTGTTGGTGGAGCGTTCGTTATAGTTGTTGTATCAAGATTGCGACTTTCCAGGGACGAAAAGCTCCAAATTTTGACCACACCGTCTGTACAGCCAACAGCTAAGGCTTCATCACAGACATCGTAGCACGTGGCATTTGGTTGTGTCATCGAAGCGCGAAGACGCTGTTTCTCCAGCGACCACGAGTAAAAGGTTGCACGTTCATCGTCAATTGCACCCGAAACTAACTACAGGCAGAAGTGAAATCGAATTTTATGAAATCAAACCTCATCTACTACATCGTGCAACACACCTAGTGACTTACTCGTGCCTCTTGGCTTCGAACGTATCGGTTGTTTAGCAGCACTGGGTTTTCAAATGCTTTGGAAAAACTTCTATGCGCCTCGTTCTTTAATTCCAGTACCTCCTCTAGATTAAATGTCCGCGGAGGCCTATCAAACCACTCGTTCTCCGCTGTCATATACTTTAAGTCATGTACGTACTCCCGCATCGACGTGCGTTCATTCAGTAAACAAGCTCGAATTGCAGGAGGCGACCCTCGCCGATTCACATTGCTGCATCAATATTTACGTCTTTCATTTCAATAGTTTGCCATCAAATGATGAAGAAAAAAAATATCTTACGGCGAAGGTGCGTCCACCTCTCGATAACAGTAGTTTGCAGCACGACGGAAACAGTTAATCAGAAGCGGTTCGTAAGGAACTTCAGCTGATATTTCCCAGACTGATGGCTTCATCATTTCCCTTGCCCAATTTCGATTCAAGCATACTATACCAATCAACAGAGAACATGCGCGAGGAATACTTACTGTCAATGCGCAAGCTTTCCTTTCCAGCATTGTTGAGTATCCATTTTTGATGATATATTACTACGCACCGAGCAGTCGCGTATCTACAGACCCCACAAAGGCTACTAGACGCGCCAGTAGTGTTGGATTTCCCAACAGCACGTTCATAGAACTGGGCGTCAGAACTTTGATATTGGCTTGGTCGGTCATCGTCACTTCTCTCCTAATTCCCGGAAGGTAAGGGGGAGGAAGTGGCTAATTTTTTGCCGAGTAATGGATGTACATGAACTAGTGACATGCCAGTAAAGCTAGCATATATCTCTAAATTTGCAAAAGCTACTATAGTTGTATCAATAATAAGAGGTCCAGGTACGCAGGAAAAACGACACAGGCTACCACGATGTCATCAAGCGAAGAGGAACTGGATCGAAATTTGTCTGAAGATGAAGATATATCGGAAGACGAGATTCCAGAGGAAGAAGATGATGAAGACGATGAAGAGGAGGCGCCCGTAAAGAAGCGCAAGGTCTTAGGTAGCAAGCCGAAGCCTAAGAAGCGCCGAAAGCCCGTGAACAAGTTTATTGAGGAGGAAGCTGACGTGGATGAAGATGAAGAAGAAGAAGAAGATGACGACGATGACTTTTACCGCTCGGAACGCCAGATGGCCGAGGAAGTTGAGGCTGGCCACGCTTACCGCTACGAGCCTCAGGATCGCGCGCAGTTCGATGAGTCAGAGAGTGCTGAGGCTATTGTCAACCGCATTAAGAAGCGCCACCAGCAAAGTCGCAAACAATATGACGGTGATGAAGAGGGTGGCGATGTTATTCAGAGTGAAGTGGCGCAGCAGTCGCTTCTGCCGTCCATTCAAGATCCACGTATGTGGGTGTTTAAGTGCAAGCCTGGCCGCGAGCAACCTCTTGTGGTAGCGCTCATGAATAAATTTATTGAATTCTCGCGTCGTGGCGAGCCTCTCATGGTCAAGTCTGTGGTGGCATCCAGCTCGAAGGGCTTTATTTACGTGGAGGCGGAGCGAGAACCGCATGCTAAAGATTGTCTGAATGGTCTGCGCGACGTACAGCAGTGGTCAATGAAGCTAGTGCCGATTCATGAAATGACGTCGGTTTTAAACGTTCAGACACGGAGAAAGCCGCTGGTTGCTGGCGCATGGGCTCGAATGAAGCGCTCAGGATTGTACAAAGGAGACCTTTGTAAGGTGATTGAAATTCTTGATAACGGAGCGCGTGCTGTCGTAAAAATGATCCCGCGTCTCGATCCTATTGTACTGGGTGGAGGCGAGCAAATCAGGTACAAAAAAGGCCAACGACCGCCACAAAAGCTTTTTAAAACG
>NW_020189499.1:137417-148939 GCF_900000015.1 Plasmopara halstedii
TCACCACTTTATTGTTGTAACGGGGTTACACGAACCCTGAGAGCAGGGGTGTGTGTCACACGAGATGTGCATGGTGTGACCACACACAAACAAGAATACGGTATGTGGCTAGGTAGCCAGAAGTTATTCATGTATTTAGATTTTACTATATATATTTAGTATATCTAGGAAAATCTAAACTTTAAAATCAGGATAAAAAAATGAATCAAAATCAGTTTGGAATTTAAACCGTAAAGTCGATTAGCCTGGGGAAGGCAATAACCACTCTTGAAATAAGCAGATTGCGATCCGCTAACTCATACTTGATTCTTGTAAAGAACAAAAGGTCGGTGATCTAATGTACGCTTCCTCAAGCATTTTGCTACGGCAGCCCCGCTGCAATTGTAATCAATACACTTTCATCAGTTTTTGATTTAAACCTACCTGGAGGTGCATATTTGTATCTGGCAAAAGCATTTGGGGAACGAAAAGCTTTCGGGCCTCAAGCCTCAGACTGTTCTTTCTCACCTGACACAGAAGCAACGTTCTGCAGGCCTGGCATTGGATAGGTGAACGTGTTATGATCTATCCTCAGCTATCTAGTCTTATGCGTTGGATTGATAAGTATTAGCATGTGCAACCGGGTCATTGTAACAGGAAGCTTTAACTGGTGCTTGTAATATCTCTAGTAAGGAGTGAACCCAATGGCCGAAGAATGAAATTGTCAGAATTTAATCGAAATCAATAATTGAAACAAACGATTTATGATAATTAGAAATAAAATATGTATCATCGCACTGCGTCAGGCTAGCAGCCATCCCAAAGACCTCTCACCATCACTCAATCTCGTTCCTAGTATTAAAATCAATGATTTTGTCACCGTACTCCGCCACGATTTTCTGTTTATCTTTGCTTCATGAGTCTGAAGGAATATAGAACGCACAAGATGTATCAAAGCATAGCGTCACAACCTATCCTCGTAAAAAGAACTTTGTTCGAGGCTTTATACTTAAAATTCTCACGTCAGCTCAAGCTCCAAGCTCATGCAGCACGCGTGGAACTTCAAATAAATTAATTGATTCAGCACATAGAACGAAGGATAATATCCGGACCCCTGTGGCTGACATTATCAGAGAAAGAAAGCGAGGTGTTCTCTGACTAGTATAGTTTGATTTACCGCTATCTCGTTCCCGAAAGCGACACGGTTTCACTGACTTCCCCTATCAGAATCTCTTTGAGGCTTGACCATTCAAAAGATTATCACGTACTTTTGTGTGAGATGAGCAGACCGTGCTGGTTAAAAACTAGAAAGTGCTAATACTCCCTACAATGGGTCTGATAATAAACTTGGTGTCATCACGAATTCACTTGACCGGTACTCCGAACGCTCAATTTACTCGATCACAAGCACATAAGTCACGGCGACTTTTGAAACGATCAATACCAACCATATCACATCGTGAATCGCTTTGATCGGCCAAATTGTAAATCCCGCTGCTGTACAAATCTGAAATGTTTATGCTTATGAATCTACAACTCAGTCATAGAGTAAGACTCACTTTTAGGAAGAACCGCTTATGGTTGGATGGTTGGACCAGCAGCCGTCGACGTCCATTGTGCGAATGTATCTTTGATACTACGGCTGGCGACAATGGCAATATTTATAGGGTTATGTTTGGCTATTGAGTCAATGAGGATAAGGGAATTAGGCAAGAAGTTAGTTGAGGCATAAAGTGGCTCGTGTAGAGAATTTTTTTTATTAAGAACATATCGCTCCAGCACCGCAATACAAATTTGTTGGATACCGCTGGTAGCAGAGAGTTGAGCCACTTTGCGCAGGTGTTGCACAAAGACTATAATATTGGTATTCCCAAAAATGTGTTTGAAAGCCCCAAAAAACACACTAATGCATATCAGCTTTCTGTCGGTACTTGCAGCCTGAACAATGGATGTAGCAAGATCTCAGGGTTCACGTCTGCGCCATAAATACCTTTCCCATTTGTACATTTTGGGTCACCGCTACACGGCACTTACTTAGTCGCACGCCTTCTTCAACCGAGATGTTCGTAATGTATGTATCATACGAAATATAATTTTTAAGGCTAATAAAAATACAACTGCGATTTGTAAGTAAGGCGGGTCGTATCTTGACATTTCGTGGGAGGAGATTTGGGATTGTGATTCACATTAATCACAATGGCTTCGATCCGTGCACATTCAGCCTAAGAGTGACCATAGCATAGCTCCTGGCAGGAAGGTCTTTGGATGGTCTTTTACTGAAGTCTTGAGCTTGCGACATTCAGACAGAACAGCTCGAACATGCTCAAAAGTAATTGCCACTTGCGTCGCAGACGACATAACAAAAGATATAATGACCGTTTTTTTCATAAGACCAGAATGCGGGCGCGCAAAAGGCTTTCTTGAACAGTATGGTCTGATTGCTCTGTTTGTCTAAGATCATTAAACATGAATTTGTAGGGAGGGCAAAAGGATGTCTGGATGATAGATGATAGCGAGCAGTCGTGCCAAACCACCGTATTTTGAGCTATACTTGTGCAAACCTTGCCCGTGTCAAGCCATTTAGATAAAACAATTTGGGCTGGTGACATCTGTGAGTCTACTTTGCCTTGAATCTTTGCGGGATGTGCCCGAAGCATGTTCCCCAATATAGGATTATAAGCCGGAATCACCTCGTCGATATAGCCACAAATTTATACATCGGCGAGCATACATAAAGTGCATACAATCGGATACAGCTCGGAGTGTTCAACATGGATGGCTACAAATATGTTGTTGTATGGATATGTGTTGCAGGATGATATCTTAATTGCTGTATTGTTCAAGGTTGCTGATGTGTTAGATATATTATATTATTTATTACTCACCAAGCATTTCTCTTTCAATACTTAATAAAGTGAGAAGGTATCCAATAATTTACACGAGAAATTGATAGCTCCCATACTAGTCAAGATTGCTGTACTATACTGTAGAAAAATGTAGTCTGTTTCATTTTGTGGCTGCGACTAGCTTCTGAACAGTGTATACGTTTTGCTTTTACCTTTAATTTCTATGACACCTAGGTGCAGAGCGATAAATTTTTCTTTACACATCGAAGTTTCTTTGATTGTTGCAGAGACAGTCTATGACGTCACGTTGTTGCTTGTTTGTGTTCGTGGGTCTTGAAAAGCCCACGTGTATGTCACGCAGCATTTGGTTGCAGGGTTATGGTCATTTTCATGACGGATGTCCGATCTGGGGCGGTCCTCGTAAATACGATGCAAATTTCTTCTGCGAAGAATAAAAGGGATTGTCTGCTTCAAGAAAACGACTGCTTTGCTTTTGGCATTCAGATTTGTTGGAGAGCCTTCACTTTTGAAGTTATCGTTGAAAGGTAATGAACACAGCATCGCTTCTAGTAATATCGTTACTAGACCGTCATATCACTCTCTTGCAATTCCTTCTACGCATCTTTCAGATAAACTTTTTGAAAAAGCCTTTACCTGGAATTTTAATAGTTCCTTTTTTGTTTTGGATTGATTTGGTTACCATATTTCTATGTCGCTGTGATACGTTACACAGTAGACTCGCCACTTGGTTGTACTGACTCAGCTGATGTGGCATTCTTTTCGAGATATCGTGGATTCACATGGATAAACTTGAAAGAACGTAAAAATATATCATGCTCTTCTTTGCGATGTTAAGAATAATCATAAGTGAGTATTCACTATGCCAGTCTACATAGCTATCATACACCGTAAAAAGATTTTCTGGTGGTGTAAGCTGGTTTTCATGACCAACCCAGACTTTGAGTTGTGAAGCAAGTTTATAATTAAATCTTCTCTAAATAAATTCTTAGTAGATTAATGAGAATTGATACCCACTCAACCAGTATTTTAGTGTTCAAGTCAAATCCATACAAACCAATCCAGGCGTTTAACTTGTCCTTGTCACTAACAAACATTTTTACCTAATTCGGCCGAAAACTCGGTATATTTACGCATCGTGGTTGATATAGTGAACGTTTAGCGAGGTGGCTCGTAGAGTTGGGTGCAGCGATTGCTGTGAGGCAAATCATAGATCCAGTGCAGCAAGTGATATACTCAGTGTCTCACCTTGCGTGTCGAGCAAAAGGACGAGTGAATGGAAGTATTCAGCCGAGTCAAGCTGCTTTACAATCTGAACGGCTTAAAAATGCTAAACGAGACCTTCGAACTTCATAAGAGCGAATTTCGAGCTCACGCTGAGAGCTCAAAATCTTGTTTTGGGTATATACGATCTATAGTCGTACGCACAACGGGCTCGATATCTCGTTTCAGATATCGTCAACCAGTCAATTGATGTATCAATGCTTGTTTCAACGATAATCCGATTTTAAGCCAGCTGTTCCACCAAGATGGACGAAGCCATCGACCATGCGATTCCAGAACCGTTTAGCTTCAAGCCGACTAAGTCTAAGAGACGACAACCAACGCCGAACGATGGTGCGGAACTGGTGAACAATTCGAACGCCGATGCGACCAGCAACAGACAGCCACGCAGAAATACGTTGAAGTTCCTGACAATTTAAGCCCATTGCGAAGATTTTCAAGTTGTCCTGGAAATGACAGAGGGTTCGCGATCAAATTAATTTGTAAAACGGCGAACGATTTGAGTGCTTTCAAATTTCAGAAACGGTAATGACCAGTAGGGGCACGGCCGCCTACTGGTCGAATAGAAAGATCTATGAGTTACGTGGTAGCACATGACACTTGTCCCGATGTGCTAAAGAAACTTAAATCTTCAGTGAGCAGATGTGAGCGTGTTAAGTAGGGATAATTTATATGGATAGGTTTGACGGCTACTAACAATCTATACCAAATATTGCAGACATTGATGCGTCGAAAATTTTGTTCACACAGACAAATGGTGAAAAGGCAAGAATGACATCCGACTTACTCGAACAAGGAGATAAATAATTTAACTGTCGAATGGATCGAAATTGGCTATGTCTAAGGTCTTGTTGTGGTTGGCAATTGAATGTGATATTTTTTCGAGGCGACGAAGATCTTGGATTCTTTGCGGCAAAAGAGGCGATTTGGGTATGTACATCCGCTATATGCGTCTGATGATGTCTGGCGTGCAATGACCACTAACACTCAAACACTAAGCTGATGAGGACCACTTAAGGTATGGAACCCAATGTGCAATAAAAACAACTCTTGCAGCCAATAGCGATGTGAAGTTCTGCTCTGGCAAAATAAAATTAGATAAGAAGTAGATTGATCTGCTAGCGTCCTTAACCAAGGCACGAAAAAAGCAAGAGGTGAAGCTAAGAATGAAAAACGAGTCGGTATTTGATACCCGTTCTCATCAATGAAGATGGTGTGGTGACAGCAGGATAGTATATTAGGTATCAATTGAATATCCTCCGAGTCTGACTCAAAAAGTTATCCTCCTTCTGTCAACGAGCAAGAAGATGCCTAAGAGTATGCTGGCAAAAGGCGAAACCGTGCAAATAGGTGCGATTGTCGAAGAAGCTATCGATGATGCCATCAACACTGCGGAAGTACTCGATAAGGAGACTTCGGAGAAAGGTTTGAAAATAGTCGCGGGACGCTCTAAGAAAACTTTGCTTGGACTCGTCAAGAAATATACTGATATATCCCCAGACAAAGTACTCGACGAATTGACAAAAGCGTTCATCACATGATTGACGTCCCGTCGTGAGCAAATTTCTGTATCAAAAGATCGCCGCCAAAAGAACAAGCCAATGTTATCGATCAGCTCTTTGAACAGCGTCAGAAGACCTGTGATGTGAGAGTGAGAGCAAGTCTCCGCACTGCAGTCTCTGAAGCAGCTGGCGCATTGAAAAAACTATCAACAAACTGAGCTTTGATACTTGTTCCGGGAAATAATCTGATGTTCGATAAAATTGTTGGCAGCACTGTCTATGCGCTGTCAATCAAAGATATTACCCCTAAAAAGTATGCAGCGTATGCTGTGGGAATGTATGGCAGTCCCAATAGGTCTGAAGTACACACTAGTGACTATTTATAAATGGTCAGAATGTTATTCCATTGAGAGAACTTCCACCGCGCTGCGTTGGCGACATATTTGATCACAATATGCCAAGGAAAGAGAAGGAAGTTTATGTTCACCTTGAACATCTTCGTCACGATTCCAATTAATGTTGAAAAATAAACTTTACACGAAGCTGAGAAAAATACATCTTTTTCGGCCCTAAGATTTCCTTACTCAGTTCCTAAGCTGACAAAATGGCGTTCGCGCTGACCCTAAGGAGGCTAAAATGAGTGACAGTTGGGCAATTTTTAAACCAACAAGCAACCACGTCGGTTGCAGTTATGGCGAACTTGTACACCTATACACGCAGCTAAACTGCATTGGAACAACCGTTAACGCGTCTCTTGGAAATTAAAAAATGATTGGGAGTGTTCTGAGGATGCAGAGTATGAGAAGCTGTTCCATTTAGTATATGGTGCGAGCAATAATGCAATTGGGTATGATGTGATGCAACACGATGATGAGGGTAGAGGAAACGTTGTATCGTACCAGTCACGACAACTCAGGCTTGCAGAAAGAGGCTATCCTGCCACGACAAACACTTTTGGTCATTAAAGTACGCGTTGCCAACGTTCCTAGTCCATTTTTCATGAAGTACGTGCTGGCAAAGCTATTCTACTTTCGTGATGAGGAGAAGGTCGCTATGGAAGAAGTATCACGCGGCTTTGCGACGAATCCCAGAAAGTGCATTGAAAGTTTGCGCTGAGAACACTCTCATGTCTTGGCAGGCCACTCCCGCGAGCTTGCGTTAAATCCATCACGTCAAGTCACTCCCCCTTTATGCGAGCTAAGGACTCAATCCTTATTTGCCACCGCCACTAATTGCACATGTGTCTACCTTGAGTTGAGGGGACTGTGACTAAAGAGCCACAGTCCGATTCAAATGTTTTCATAGAGTGGCGAGCATTATTTTACTCTATGAAACCCTTAGACGACATGACCAGTTGTGAGGTACAGCAAGACGGTGACTCCACTGTGAACGACAAGCCGTTGTAAGGTTTGTTTGAAACACAGATGCAAAGGCTCAGGACCCGCAAAAAGATCAAGCAGATTGGAGCGGAATGAGGAACAAGCTACTGTATGCGATCAACAATTTTATATTGCTTAGTACGGCTAGCTCGTCTTTTCATTCAGTGTCAAGCCTAGGATGCCTGAAACTTCTACTAGGATTTGTGGAGTGTTTAACGTAGTAAAACGCTATGATGATGTTTTGGTGCTAGCCATACCTCCGCAACCCTACGTTCTATGTGGGTAGAGCAAAAGTCGTATCTTTAAGTGGATAAGCGGATCTTACATTAGATTCACAGACGATCGATCCCAACCTTCTACGACCAATACAGGGAAAGTGTCACTAAATCGTCGAGTCGATAGTTGGACACGGAGATTGACCAAATCATCGGCAGAAAAATACAGTTGAGCCGTCGATGCTGCTTTAGAGTACGATTGCTGGGCTATTTGTCTGAACTCTGACATGTGAGATCTTCAAGCGGGTTTTCTGTCTAATTTTCCTGACGTGATTTGCAGCTCCAAATTGAGCTTGTGATGCACGCGCGACCACTACAATGAGCATTCCTTCTATGCTTCCTAGCGAACATTTGAGATGATCGACAAAGGTCTTCTACAGCCTGAGCTTTGGGATGAGGATCGTCGCAGCCAGAAATCCTGCGAAAAAGGACAAAATAACTCCCTGTCGAACCGACGTCCTCCTCGCTTCTTTGAATGTATAAGATGTCGCACAAGTATGGAGTCGTTCACTGCCTTTTCAGCATGTCTCGTTCCTTTTTACCTGACCCTTTTTCTCGCTTCATTGTCGATGGAAAAGTTGTCTGCTCAGAGCGGTCTGCAAACAAACACTATGTACTTCAAGCTTGAATAAGATGATGTTGTAATGGGCCATACACTATAATTGTATGAAGGTGGATCTTCGTGGTACAAATCATCTTCGACGTGCTTTATGAAGACAAATAATATAGTAATTACATTGCGACGGATTCCGCACACACTTGTGACATCATTAAATGATGCCACAAATGTCCTCTCCATTACTCAAATACAAAGTCGTGGCACTCGTGTGCTAATCGAGTACAGAGTGATGACGTTGTTGTACTGATGACGCTCTTGTACTGATGACACGGAAGCGTAATGTCCTCACTGTGTAATTGGTTAGATCTTGATATGATTGACACGAGTCTATCCACTTGGTTGGATCCTCCAACAAGGACGTTAAGCTCAAAATTTTTAGAATTCCCCTGGGTCCAGCCTCAGTGTATCTAAGCTCTTCATGTCAGGAAACAGACTCTACCCTGGACGCGTGTAGATTTCATGTATATACTCTCAAATAGCTCTAGTGGCTTTTGTTTTGTAGATTCGGTAATCATAATCTATTTTCTAGACGGTCGAATATTTATCGCATTCCCAACAAGTCATCCTCTTAATCGAAAGCGTGTGTGTAAGGCTGTCTCGAGTACTTTATGATAGCTGCCCATGGTCTAAACAGACTGGTAAACTGATCTCAACTAACAACGATTATGAAACCTATTTTGTAAAGCATCGCTTCCTTTGTGCTTATATCTCGTTGAGTCTGGCCTCCGTAAATACAGTAGAGATCAGTTTTTCGAGTGTCATCATTCGCTTGTATTCTTTGAACATTTCTGACAGGGATCCGCCGATTGAACCTGCGAGGGAGCTCAACCATTTGTACTTTTCAATAGAAAGAAAAGGTGAAGAGCATGGCACAGATGTGCGGTATTTCCTCTTGTAAGGCAAAAGTGAATACCAGAGCGCTGCTTGGCAGCCAGATGATCACTTATTTCGTGTTCAGTTTGGCTGGGACCCACTGCCCGGGCTTTACCGCACTCCATCGATCCCGTTTTTTTTTAATTGATGCGACGCAAACAGATTTGTGAACAAAAAACGGAGAAAGGTTTAACGTGATCCGCACCTGTGTGGATTTCCTTAATAAACTGGTAGGAATGGGCAAACCGGAAGTTATCGTAATTCTCAGATGTTGAGCATAGCAAACGTCATTTTTCTCTTTAGCTAAGGGTGAGTACTGGCTTTATGTTGTCGGGAGGCTTTCAACAGCAAATTTGAATTGCACCTGTAGGCGACGTCTTAAATACGGTGCCGGTGGACTTCATCAGAGCTGTACGATTCTGGTAAGCGCTGATATTGTTGGTGGAAAAAATGAAAAGAATGTCGCGTTTGGAGACGATATGCTGAGGTGACTGTGGACTTCACTTGAATGCGGACGAACTAAATGCGCATCGCGTCGCGCTTGCTATCACTAATTATTTGTTTAAAAAGAAGCATCAACGTAGCACTCCTTGTTAACAAGCACGGCAGATGTAGGGAGTCAAGACATTCTAAATGATTTAGTGCTTCTTATCTACCCCTCAACTAACATTAAAATGATACAGAATATCTACAGTGATTTTGTACGATAGCCAACATGGCGGCTGGCCATATTAAGTTTTATCAGTTGCCACTGTATTTATGATCGACTTCCGCACAAAAAACTGTGAAATATATCTTTCAATTTTTAGAGTTTGCTAGGGTGAGAATGGTGGGGTCACCAGGAGCGATGAACTATTGACTTCAGATATAACGAGCATAGTATCGTGGCTCTCAAGCATCGCTTTAATAAATCTGCTGGAGTACTAGGCATATCTCTACTGCTCTCTACGGAACGTTTACAAAGGATCAAACCCCTGCGTGGAGTCGGTTGACAGGTCTTTTCGGTGAAAGTGTCAAATGTAAGATACACACTGGCCTACCCGGCAAAAGACTGAAGTTTGGCATACTTCGCTGTGGCCAATGATACTGCATTTTGGCTCATAGTAGAACAGCGCTCTCCGGTTGAAGAAAGCTTATCCGAAAGGTTTTTTGGTAGCTAGATCGACGTATCATGCTTTTAAGATCCTGGATGCGTTGACAAAAACAAAGATTTCATGCAACTATGTGCTCCGATACTGTAGAAAATTGTAATATTATGCGAGGATGTAGAAGATGCCGAGTGTGTATATTTATCCGTTTCAAGCAGTTGGGATACTTGTTAAGATGTTGAAGGAACATCTGAATTAAAAAGCTCTAAGCTCTCAATAGCGCAAGACGTGGTATGGTGACATATCTAGAAACGAACTACGGATGTATAGCAGTGATATTGGTACGCGTTTTGATCAAAGATCATACGGCAAGGGTGAGGGTATGTCGCAGTCTCCCTTATTATACCCTGTTGAATCATAAGAAATATATATGTGAGCTGATATATTTCGTGACAAATTGGAATAAAAGTAAATGCACGTCGCGTCCTCTGGTAAAGATCTCTATTTGAACGGTCAAAGCTGCTGTATTCACGATTTTCAATAAAATATACTTAGAAACGGATTGAAGTAGCTGTCGGTCGAGGCGTCCGTAGATACAAAGAAAACCTCGTGGTGTCATGACCGCTTTCTCCCGCGCGATGCACGATGCAAAATTGTTTGACGAGTGAAAATCTTCCCACTCTAATCAGACGTTTTCCTCAGGGTGGCTTTCAAAGGTTTCAAAAAGTCATCATTCCACGCAAATTCTGGTTCCAAGAAAAATCATGATGCACATTGAGTGGTTGCATCTCATTTATCGTCCTATAACTAGTTGCTAATATCATGGCTTTTAGGGGGAGATAGCGATATTCATATTATTTGGGGTGTAATTCAACTCGGATAATGTGGGAGTGTCTGTTGTACCCCACAAACAGTCCAACGCATTGGCGATACTCAACTGTCTGATGAGACTGCTACTTCGGCTTCATCCTGCAAATGCACAAATCTAATTCGTTAATATATTCGTCCATAGTCGTGCAGAGCACGAGAATCAAATGTGTCGACCCGCATGAAATACATGCGAGCAGTGCCCATTTTGTTTGTGCTTCAATGAGCTATACACACGTATTAAATTTGATACCAACACATTGTTTTAGAATCCTAAATTGATATTAATATATGCCAGCATATCCCGCAAAGTTGAAGATCATTGTAGAATGTTCAGTCCCACTTTCCACGTGAAAGTCACTTGACCCGGCAAACTATTCCCATAAAAATATTTCATCCGACTGATCTTGCTAAGTTCCTTACCTATCTCTTGAGAAGATTTTAAGTTGTGCTGGTATTAGAGTAATGCATTATGAGTGCCTCGTTTATATTTTTGAATCAGTCATTTGGTGACGGCCGTGGCGCATCGACACTTCCATATAATATGTTAAATGCAGCAGACGTCAATTGGCACCAACTCGCTATCGAGTCTGAGTCTCGCGATAATAAAACGGCAAAAAAATGCGATATGGATCGTTACAAGGAACTCATTGCCTTAATTGATTACGCTCATAATAATTGGCTTCAGCCGTCCGTGACCAATTCAGATAATGTATTGTCTGTCAAAGTGACGACATCATCACATCCCCCACATATAATGGCAAGATAATTATCCAAATTTGCCGAGTATAC
>NW_020189499.1:148949-149303 GCF_900000015.1 Plasmopara halstedii
CTACGCACTTTCAAACCCTCTTGAAGTAATTTAAGCAATACCTCATGAAATCACGCTCCTGCTCGTCTAAAAGATCGAATAGGGATTTATTGAACTGCCTATCTTCTCTTATCAACCACCAGAGATCTACGAATACATGTGAGACAAGCATTATTTTGATATTTACTTGAGATTTGTCACTTCTTAAGCAAGCTTGAAGTCCATAGAATTCCACATGGAATGGACCAGCTTTACGGTATGGTCTCTTTTGTTTTGCTCCATGATCGCTTTGTATGTTATAGCAAATAAATTATTTTTCGTAGATATCAATCTCAAGTGTTTTGTCGCTACCTGAAGAAGTGAAATCACCATGGA
>NW_020189499.1:149313-160534 GCF_900000015.1 Plasmopara halstedii
GGAGCACGAGGATGAAGCTGGTAATTGACTTTTTCATGAATGGTGATCGCACACGGAGGAAGATTGGTGAGCTCACGGTCCGTATTTGTCTAGGGGCTGATTAGTATCAAATAAGTGATTGACTTTCGCAAAAATAAATCCGAGCGAAGAAATCACCAGCATCTCAACAAATTTCTCGTTATGTCACGAGCACTGACTTTCCCGTAGCAACCCAAGGCATCGCGCATACAGCAAAACTAATAAGAGTACCCCACTACACTAAAGTTTGTTTCTAAATGCGCCAACTGAGCTACTTCTTATCAGCATCCATCACAGAGGGTCCTCTTGTGAAAAGTGTTTGGCTATACGCGCCATGCAGATAAATATGTCTCCTTTGGCCGATGTCATGCAAGAATTGACTGATAATTTAGTCTAATTTTTCTTTGATGAGCCGATCACTAAATCTCAAAGATCCCTCTGTATGTCCCAAATGCCTCAATATCTTATTAGTGACGCGCATGAATAGATTGCTGAAATGCTGGATCTTCGCCAATCATAGATCGACGGAAAGTCAAAGAAGCTAAGTGCCACAAACTTCTCTACTGGAGGAGTATTGTCGAGGGTCTACCTGTAAAAGTAAGTGCTTTTGTGCAGCACTAAAATGCAACATCTTCCGTGCAGAACATGGAGTTGGTCAAAACTAATAGTTGTAGTGTTGTAGGGTACCTCAAACGGAGCTCAAAAGGCAGAAACGGCTGTGAGCCGCGGTTTCTGGTAGTTTCATAAAGAGCAATTGAATATTGCGGCCTCCAGCGCCGTTCTTGAGTGGGACAGTGAGGAAAGGCTATGAGTTCTTTCTCTTGGCATTAGGGTCAGTGGGGTGTGAAAGTACTAGCTATCGCAACCTCTCGTACCAGAGCTGTTGGAATTCAAGCGACAAGTAGAAGGGTAGGCTTTAAGATTCAGAGGACTGAATCATCTCTGTCACGATGTGACGCTACTGCTGAGTCAGCACTTTTGGGAACGGCCCCACGGTGAGGAGCGATTTAGCCCCACGATTTAATAGCGAACAACATATTTACTCGTGATTGGAGCGACAAACAAAGTCTTACAAGTTTAAGCACCCCTCACTCCTACGGCAGAAAGCAGTTACAGCGCTATGAAAATAATTCTGGGAACTTCTGCAAGGAATTGCACTCTCCAAATGGTATGGTTGGTAGCTGGCTTGCTGAGAGGAAGAGATCCTTCCCAATCGATGACCACTTTCTGTGTCAGATAGCCTTGTGGCAAGTGACTAAGGTTGTATGGTTACATGCAGCTATAGTTCCTGCGCAAACGCCATACCTGCGAGGGATGTGTTGCGGAGTAGTAATATCAGCTGCCTGTAGTTCAGTTTCCACCAACTAGCTATTATTATTGATTTCTGACTCGAGACGGCTACATTTCTATGAGTGTAATGAGTAAAGGGATGATCTGTGTAATGGGCTACTCTTAGCCATTACATGAAAGTACATTTATGTGTCTTTTGTATGCATTGTGAGAGTTTTAAGTAGATTATAGTTTGGTAATTTCATATGCATACGTGTTTTCTTTAAGAAGTCACAAACCATCTATGTGATACAGAATGCTGACTCCTAATTGGAGGGTCTGTTCTGATGACGACACCGACGTGTCTCTGTCTTTAGAAGTGGGTGGCGTAAGCCAGTCACTTCTACTGGATACTTTCTACGAAAGTTGGAGTTCAAACTTTTATAAACTCAAGCATCGTACACCCATTTCTTTTTTCATTCAGAGCTGAGATTCAACCTCAGCATATCATTAGTTTATAAATCAGAAACCTAATGTTTCATTAGAAAATCCCCATAATCCCTTGGGATAGCTAGGAACCATAAGACAGTTTAATTCATATGAAAATGTACCTTTAAGGTATGAAGCCGTTTTTCATCCCTCTCTCCTTCTCCCCCACGTCGGGAATCGCTTCCTCGTGGCACAAGCGTTTGTGGTGTGTTCGAGGGACTGTTTGTGAACAGAGCCCTCTTACACCCTTGGAGTGACTGGTGGTGCCAAAGAGACTATCTAATGCACAGGTGACGTTCGATCCCCTGTCACAAACCAATTTTGACAAGATATTTGTCCGTAGCCGTACAAAGCGCTAAGAACTACATTGATTTTTCTCGAACTGCGCTGGAGTATATGTGTTTGAATATATAATTTGTAGAACTACACAAGCTTGTATCCGGTGCTTGTTAAAGGATTCTAACTAGTTGCTTCTTTAAGAGCTGAGAACCCCGCGAAGTAAAGACCAAAACATTTTGGCCCTCGCCCTACCGAAAACAAAATTGTAGAATTACAGTACAAGTTATACCGGTATAGCGCAACCCCTCACAATCCCTTCAATACAATGTTTAGTCGAGTTGGTGACATTGAAGAAAGCAGTCTTTGGGGCCGTTCAAAAAAATAAAATCTCGTGCGTACCCCGATTCGAGATCTTTTCAAGTTAGCTTGGTCAGTACATGTTCTCTATGATTCGTTCAACCTTTGCAATGAGCTGCACTTCGCTTGAGGTAGATGTCACTGGGCATGAGCGCATAGTCATGTTTGAATCATGCCAGCCTAAAAATGCTAACCAGAGTTACTTGTTCATGGCCCTTGTCAAGTTAAGAGAGCGCATGCTTTGCCCAAAGCCGTAGGTGAATGAGAGGATCATGCATCGTTGTACTCAGTGACGTCGTCGTTACAACTCACAGAGTATGGCCTAACGGTTACCCTTTTTGCCCAACGCATCTTTAAGGTAGATTATAGGCTCGGTCGGATAACAATGCTGACGGATACGGTGTCGTGTCGGTCCGACTATAATGTATACATGTCACAATGGTGACGTCGCCCATCTGATAAGGCTAGCATACAGGGTGCGGGTCAGACGCAACATGTAATGCGCTGCAAAAAAAACGTTCAGAAGATAGGAAGATTCAAGAGATCTGATTACCTAAGCGAGCAGTTACATGTCTGCACCAAGTTTACTAATCTGAGATGACAGTATTACAGCATTGACCCACACGACACTCACAGTGCAGTGCTACTTTTCAACGGAAATTTTAAGTAGAAAATACATACCAGACACGTAGACTTTTTTGGCGGTCGACTAGAAAGAGAAAAGATATTAGCTTAGGTATATTTTGGTGGTGAAAAAATGTGTAAGTGGGTATGTTCTTGTGTGGACACGGGTGATACATGCCGACTGGTTACTATCCCGTCGTAAACGGCGGCATTTTTGGCCAGCCTATCAATCCATGAATAAATTAAACTTATTTTTTATAGCCACGTCCGTTTGATCAGGAATTGAAGTGGTTCTGGGCCATCAAGGCAAATGAAACCACCTCTTTGCCATCAGCGGTAATGTGAATGATGAAGATGCAGTCAGATTGTTCTCGACAAAGCTTTTCACCAACATGGCTTAACGGTGTCCATTGCATCGGATCGTTGTCCACCAAACATCAACATCTCGGTTAAACCATTTGTGGTGCCCGACATTAGATAGATATGTTAAATGCTGACCATCCGCAACGAAGATGGTTAAGCGGGACGCCTAAAATACGTGATAAAAATATCCTTCGAATTTGTACGGAGAGATCGTGGCGCTTAAGCGAGCCCTCTCACCATTTGAGAATACAAAGAATAACGCCGTACATGCTTTTATAGATTCTAATTTATTCTAGATAAATAGTTTGGTAAATTCCGGGTGCGTTTGATACCGCCACGAAGTGGCTCCCGTCTTAGTGTGGGTGGTGCTGTCAACCAAGATTAATCTGAGGCCCTCGCTACACTCCACCATTCTAATTTTGCCAGGAGCACTGTATAGCCAAGACAGGTTTGATTTGATTTCCTGCCATGGGACTTGACCCTGCGCTTATACATACGGCAAAATGAGCATTGCATCGCCGCTCAGCGAACACTTTTAATTTCAAAGGCCATCATCATACAAGGATACCACCTGCGCTTTCCGCAGCAGCAGTCAAAAAGAGCCCATGACCTTAATGAGGGTGAAAAATGCTTGCAAAAGCCATGCTCTCTATATACGCCAGATGTTGTCCCACCCGTCTCACAATCCTTAAAGTCGGATTGAATTAGCGGACGTTTGACAAGTGCGCCGTTTAACGCGTGGCTTTGTGAATCATAAAACACGGTACATAAGTCAAACTGGAAACTCGTCAGCCTCAAGCTCGTTCCCTCGGTTTCAGCTGCTACAGCTCTCGATCAAGTTTCTGTCTTTTAACAGGCTAGGTACATACTAGTAAGCAAATTTAATTTTTCAAGAAGCCAAAACGGTATACACTTACAATAATTACGATCTGTTGAAGATACACCCGTGTGAGAAACCACAGAGATTATAGACAGCGCATGCACCAAGTCGTAACTGGCAACGGCGCTAGGACAATATTGACAAAGTGTGACTATGAAATCTCACGATCTATTCCTTCGACTTGACCATTAATACCTGCTGCATTGGTGCTGGCTCACTAGCCGCTCCA
Organism: Plasmopara halstedii; assembly: GCF_900000015.1. Classification (NCBI taxonomy): domain Eukaryota; phylum Oomycota; class Peronosporomycetes; order Peronosporales; family Peronosporaceae; genus Plasmopara; species Plasmopara halstedii. Next base: position 153,822 of record NW_020189499.1, read on the forward strand.
CATGGAAGTTGGTTGTCCCATGCCCATCACGTAGGGCCGGTGGTGGACTGCTTATTCGCGGCTAGCTCTTTCGAGCTTTCCCAATTGTAACATTAAGCAGGCTATCTCTGAAGTCTTGTCATCTGGGGTAAGCTATTCTTTGAATTTCCTCTCTGCGCTACGTCATCGCACATAGTACTTTAAGCGGTTCAGAACTGAGATTCCGCCCTAATGTAGGAGGTAGATATAAGATGAACATTGTTCTGTCTTTTACAATGTGTTCGAAACGGGATTTGGTACGCTGTATCAAATTCACATGAAACACAGGATGCGTTCGGAAGCTCTTCGAATTGAAGATTACGAAAGCTCCATATTTAGGTAGGTTGTCAGCGAAAAATTTGTTACACCATGTATTTCAAAGTGTGTTCCATCGGTCTCTGGCACTTGAATGTTGCCTTTGCAATCCATGTCATGTGCCGTAGCTCTGTGAATGCGGCGCATGACGCTCAGTATAGCCGGGATATAACATTGTCTAATTGTCCCTGACATGACTGAATTATCACGCGGCAATGTCAAGATGAAGAGCATTTGCAAATATCTACAGAAAATGTGGACAAATCCTGTAAAGACAAGTACATTTATATTTTGTGCAAACTCACACATTGGGAGCATTTCAGTGTTGCACCATGATCTGTCCCCGAAAGTGTTCTGACAAACATGCCCTACCACAAAGTTTGTGCGGTTATTTTGGCCATCTGACTGTAATAAGACAGCGTTTTTACATATTCAAATTCGATTGTTGACATCCTGCACGAGCTTCACCAAAACTTCGATGTACATCACGGATGCCAAGTTGGCGACAAACTTTGTCTCTGTGTTGATTAGCCGATTACGGTGTCGCTGACAGCAACGAGATGTGCAATGTTTACTCTGACGACATGTAAAAACCGCCATTCCACTTTAACCAAAAACGTCTTCAAAGGAGCGTAAAAACAACTATATACTAATGAAAGAGCCAACAGCTTTTAGAAATTTTCAATTTGCCATCGGGGCCGACGAGTGTTTAACTTTTTGAACACGTTCCGCACGTGTGCATGTCACTGGTATATGATTGTTTGCCAGAACTTAGCGCTCACGGAGAAGTTAATGTTTTCTCCAATGAAGACCATCAAGAGTGTAACGAGATTACACATACCTTTGTATGAAAAGGGGTCGCACAATCCTGTGCGACCGTACATTGGTGTGTATAAAACACGTTAGTGTAATCATACACCATTGTGGCTATACCGTAACAAGAAGTCACCACGTGGCAGGATTGCCAGTAGTAATGCATATTACTATATTAATTAGGAAAACCTAATGTCTTAGATATTAGCGGCTCTGCCGCACCAAAACAATTGAATACAGTTCCGGTTTTGAACAGAAATGATTTAAACCTTGGTAAGGTTTATAGTGTTAGAGGTAGCGAATTGCCATCCGCTACGGTCGTACTGGTTCTTCTAAAGAACGTATTACTAGCTTAGGTTCCTCTAAGCAATTAGCTACGACGGCTCCGCTGCACTTGGTAGCACTCGTAGTCAATTCACGCCTGAGTCGTTAAGACGGATCCTCTATAAGGTGGAAAATACTCCTATTTGCCTCAGGACATACAGGACGGGCTAAATAAGCTGATGTCTCTATTGAGCCTGAGGGTGTGAAGCACCTTGTTGCGCAAGACCCGAGGCGACAAGCGCGCGCCTAGAGACGATTTCAAATTATGAAAATGCTCTATTAGAGTACTTACAGCAGAAAGCTGTCTGCGTCGACTGCGTCTATGACGCCACCGTCGACAACAGATATTTCCTTCCGACCCAAGCCGCTCTTGGTGAGGGAGAAGAGAATCTCCTTCTCTGGATGAGAGATACCGGGATAGCTATGGCACCCGCGATGCTCTAAACCTTGCAATAGCGCGTGGCGATAGCCATCTTCAAGCTCGGGGGCCGAGCCCGAGAATGGGCACTAACGTGTGGTGCTTCGGTTGAAGCTGCGTGTGCCTCTTAGAATGGTTGGCTTTTGAGAGTGTTCTCGCCGCCAAATTAGGCACATCGCGTGAGATAGCGTTTCCATGCTGTCCGACAGGGCGAGAAGGAGTTGGTGGACTTCTCCAAGATGTCTTTCATTATCGGGACAACTGCAGCTTGAGGAGGTCGCAGTGACCGTCTTCATGAAGAATCTCCGCACTGGACCAGAATGGAAGTCTTCTGTGTGCATCTGTCTTCTTTTGAAGAAACGGTGAGCGTCTATTGAATGCCGAGTTCAACTCAAGTCGTCAAGACTTGGTTTGAATGTACACACTCAGAGCTCGTCGAGCGGGCCTGAGCCAATAGATCTCAGCTACGCTGAGAAGGAGGAGGGAGAGCTCCGAGCTGCTAAGTAGCGTGTAACCACCCGACGGTGTTTAGCTTGTGGAGACACCCGTCACCTTAGGATGGGTTATCCTTTGCGCAAGGCGCGTAAAAGTTTGTCAAACCGACGTCCCTCTTCTTACCAATCTGGTTTGTCGCAGGGAGAAAAAAAACAGTGTACGCGGGGCGCCCTACTGGGGAGACTGAGTTCTGTTGGGCCTCGAATAGGTAGAGGGCAGCAAGGCACAGCCCCGAAGAGCTCCCTGTTCTTGAACACGGAACGTGTGTGCAAGCCGGGCTAGCTGGTCGTAAAAAGCGACGGTAAAGGACTGAAAAGCCATGGAAAGTCCTTATTGATTCTGGTAGTCGGGCAATTATGCTCGACGATCCAGGAGCGAAGGAAATGAGCTGTATGCCAAAGCGCTGGAAACGCGGTTGAGTGACACCGCCACTGTTCACTTAGCGACGGGGTCTTGTGTAGCGTGGAACGTTGCCTAGTCTTAGACTTGGATGGAAGGTATGACCTTAATCTTGGTATTGCATGGTTGGAGCACCATGATCCATGGATTGACTTGAGGTCAAAGACCTTGGATGCTACGCTCAAGTCTCCTGGCGGACTTTGCTGAGTCATGAACCCACCTATGCTAAGAAGCAGAAGCGCTAATGGCTTAGGCACTGGACCGGGACCGAAACGGTTAATGTGCTGGATATCGGAGAACCCAAGTTGTCAAACACCAAAGATATTTTGGACAAGATCCCCGAGCGTGGCAAGCGGGCTGAACGTGGAGTGGCACGTAACCCACTGAGCGCTGCTCAAGTATCAAAGCAGCTGCTGTATGCCAAGAGTGGCGTGGTCGACCAAAAGCCGAGACATCAAGGGTGAGACCCCAATGATGCACGTGGAGTGGCACGTAATCCACTAAGCACTGACACGTTGCGAAGTAGTTGCTGCATACCAAGAGTGTGCGTGGTCCCACTGGGCGACGTCACCCTAGAGGTTATTCCAGCGGTGGATGCTTTTCTTGAGCTCGACTAGATGTCCTTCTAAGAGTTTGGCGTGCCTTGGAGGCAGGCAATTTAGCCGTAACGATCAATGTAAGACCAAACGAGGAGAGTAACTCGTCGTCGCTTCTGGATGAAGCTGTCCTGGAGGACACTAAGAGGGCGCTTAACGCACGAAGTAGATCGTTGATCCTAGAGAATCGGTCAAATCTATATTATATTTTGGTAATGAATTTCCCAAACGTTGTCTCCAAAGACCCGCCGTCGGCCTACCTCCGGACCGAGGTGACCGTCATGAGATCGACCTGGTTGTGGAAACCACACACCGCGTTACACGCCAATGGCCTCTGCCCATGGAGCAGTGTGGCGTCGCTGACGCCTTTTTCCGTTTAAAGGACGAGGAAGGAATGATGCGTGAGAGTGATCCTCCAAATTCGGCACCCACGTTTTGTATCTAGAAGCCGAACGGGAAGTAGCATATCGTTCACGCTTATAATACGCTAAACGCTGCCACCATTCCGGCACAAACGCCATTTCATGAAGAAAATGTTCTTCAAAAATAAAAGGGTTGGCTGTACAAAGTGCAGCCCACTTGACTTGGTCAATAGTTATTACCAGTCGCTCATGAAAGCGAGTAATTGTCCGCTGCCAGCGGTGAGTACTCCGAGCGGCATGCTCTGGGTGTGGTTTGCGATGCTCCGGGCTGTCAAATGCATCAGCAACATTTAATCGTCTTATGACGCAATTGTTGAGGCCACATCAGGAGTTTGACGACATCTTCGTCCACAGTCGTGCGGGGCACAGGAGGACGGATGAGGAAAACCACATCGTCTATTTGAGAGCGGTGCTCGAGGGTATGCACGAATAAGCCGTTTGATAATGCCGATGAGTGCACCTTTTGCGCGGGAGAAATTCCCTTTTTAGGGTGCTTCATCGGGAAGCGTGGCCTTCGAGCGGATCCGGCTAAGGTCAAGACCATTATGGACTGGCCAGTTCCAAAGAACCAAAAGGACTTGCGCAAGTAGTTTGGTCTCGAAAGCTACTTGCACAAGTATAGCAAAACCTATGCTGATATGGCACGGCTATTGTCGAATCTCCTTAGGAAAGATACAGATTGGTGTTGGTACACCACGCATCGGGAGGCTTTTCACACGGTCAGAGCCAGATTCCTTCATGCACCAATACTGGTGTTGCCAGACCCCGATCGCCTCCATAGCGTCGTCTGACGCTTCGGACTTTGCCATCGGCTGTGCACTGCTGCAAGCAAACGCCAAATGGCGCGGTCGGATGAGCGCGCTCGCATCTTGCCAGCTTTAGGCTGCGAACGAAAAGAGGGACTATCTAGTCCACTAGAAAGAATTACTTGCAATGAAGAATGCCCTTGTCAGCTTCAATTTGCATCTGCTTGGCCCAAAGCTGTTCGTGATGTACACAGATCATGCGTCACTACGCACTGCGACTCAGTCGTCCCACCTCTCGCAGAGGATGGCCAGATGGCTCTCATTCTTTCCAGAATATAACCTCGAGGTGATGTATAAGCCAGGAAAGCAGAATGCTTTGGCTGACGCGTTGTCACGCAGACCAGACTATGAGCTTGCACATGTCACGACGGTGACGTCACCAGTGACGGATTTGATCCAGCCGCATACGCGGGTGATATTATGTGTAGCGCTGCTACAGGCTCTCTGGAGCAAAGATTTAAAAAACCTGGTCACGAAGGTCTCGGTGCGTTTGCGCGAGCGGTTACACCAATATCCGTTGAATAACGGGCTTATGTGTTATTACACCGATATAACGGATACGTTACGAATTGTGAGGGTTTAAAAATACTGTATCCTCTATGAGGCCCACGACACCCCACTTAGTGGTCATCTTGGACGTCAGATGGCATACAGCTTGGTGAGTTACAATTACTCGTGGCCCAAGCTGTACAAGCAGACAAGCACATAAGCGTGCACGTGTGAGACGTGTTTAGTGGGTGAAACCCTCTCCAAATGCGGCGGTGCCGCTGTCCAGTTTACCGGTACACTCCGGGTATTGGCAGTCCATCTGTATAGACTTTGTGCTGAGCCTGCCGAAGGACTCGGCGGGCAACACGGGTGTGGTCGTCTTTGTGGACCGTTCGAGCAAGATAATAAATCTTGCGGTAGTGCCGGACACCATCGACGGTGAGGGTACAGCGACGCTGTTTGTCGATCGTGGTTTTTGACAACATGGACTCCCGAAGTCTATCGTCTCAGATAGAGACCCGCCCTTCTCTGATAAGTTTTGGTCTACACTCTTCAGTGTGCTGGGAACCAAGTTGACTATGTCAACAGCAGACCAACCGTAGACCAATGGTCAAACTGAGCGCGTGAATCGCGTCGATGAAGACGTTCTTTGCAGCGTCTGCGCTGAGACACCGACTAGCTGGAGGTCTATGTTGCCACTCATAAAGTTTGCTCTGAACAATGCTACCAGCTACACGCCGTTCTACGTGAACGGGCTGATTCACCCTCGCGTTCCGCTGACACCGCCATCCCATGGCTCAGGGCTTGGTGGGGAGGAATAGCCAAATGGCTAGCTGATTTCAGCCCCCTCACCATCCGTAAAGAAGTTGATGGCTTCTTGTCTACCAGACTGCGTGTCCTACGACACGTTCGCGATGCGATGGCTGAAAGCCAATACCTGCAAAAAGAATATGCAGATGATAAAGGAAGAGGCAAAGTGGGAAGGTTTAAGGTCGGAAACCTGTTTTACTCCATTCTAAAGACCTGCCTACACATGCAGCCTCTGCTGTCTTCAGGACGATGCTTCGTCCACGGTTCATCGGGCCGTTTAAGGTTGTCGCGAAGCGGTGCCTAGCGTATACGCTGAGCATCACAAAACAGATGCACACCCACCCGGTGTTTTACGTGGGCTTGCTCAAGCCGTATCGGGATCCGGTGCAAGTGGAAGCGTTGGCGCCGGAGCGAATCCCACGGGCCCTCGGCCACCCAGAAGTTGAATTAGCAACTGATTTTGAGCTAGGAGTGCAACAAACTCTGTTTCTAATGGCGCCAAGAGCTCCACCGTTGCCTGAAGCGATGCATTCGCCTGTTCCACGACTAGGAGTCGCTCTGACAGAGAGCGGTAGTCCTAAAGGCGAGGCAACCGGCGCATGACGTGCTTTAAATTGTCAAAAGCGTCCGCACAGCGATATGCTAATTCAGCATGACATTCAGGGGAGCTCCGATCACGAAGGACCTCGTCCTCAAGGGCTCGAAGAGCATCACGAGTCACCAACCGGCGATCGACACGGTCGTCACCGCACGGTGACGTCCACTATCACGTGGAACGTCTAGTGAGACGACGTCGTCACCAGGGTCA
>NW_020189499.1:160613-160748 GCF_900000015.1 Plasmopara halstedii
ACTTGGCAGCACGAGCACGAGCACGACCCTCGGCAAGCTGGAGGTTCTTGGGAGGAAGACTAGCTTTGTCTTCCTCACCGTTATTCGAGCTCCTGTCGTCGCCGACAGGGCTCCGGGGACGCTCCGGTGTTCCAG
>NW_020189499.1:160758-160925 GCF_900000015.1 Plasmopara halstedii
GTGACGGTGTGTTTCCACCTGTACTAGATTTTCCGGGAAAAGCTCTTGTGTAGGACTCGATGAGAGCGCATATATCCAAGAAGATTAAAGCTAAGTGCCACCAGCGAGGTATTGTCATGTGCGTTGTGCCGGGAGGCTTAACACCCTACCTTCAAGCTGGTGACATT
>NW_020189499.1:160935-161239 GCF_900000015.1 Plasmopara halstedii
GGGTTGACCGCACGTGAGCTTAACGGATCGCTGGATGAAGATGGATCTGCTTTTGTGGCGTCTGATGCTTGGATTTCTAAGTTTATGAAGCGCAAAGATCTCTCACTGCGCAAAAGAACAAATTTAACAGTTTTGTCGGACGATGTGCTCGTTGGGCGTGCCGTCAGCTACATGAAGTATCTCATAAGTAATCTCCCGCGTTTCAAGCTTTAGAGAACTATTTTAATGGACGAAACCGCTGTTTACTTTGAGGATCCACGAGATACAACCGTCGACATCACCGGAGCACGCCATGTTGTACTCC
>NW_020189499.1:161493-161694 GCF_900000015.1 Plasmopara halstedii
AGTTTAATCGACCAATGGAAGCAATCAGCGGCCGTTGAATACACCCCATGCGGCAATCCTCGCCCTCCATCCGTTAACACTGTGTGCAGTTAGAAACGTACGGCGTGGCGAGAAACACCCACATCAGTGGTCTTGAACTCCAATGAAGCTGCAGGATTTCACAAAAGCCCGTCACAGTGGTTCATTTGGAACCATGATGTT
>NW_020189499.1:164204-170566 GCF_900000015.1 Plasmopara halstedii
AGAATATGCAGATGGAAGACGAAAAAAAATGCTGAAAACTTTGAGGTCGGAGACCTGGTTTTTGCTAAAAAAAAAAAAAACTCCCTACACATGCGGCTTCTGCCGAGTTTTAAGACAAAGCTCCAACCACAGCTTTTTTATTTTTTAAGGTTGTGGCCAAGCGAGGCCTTGCGTATACGCTAAATCTTCCGAAAGGATGCGCACCCACCCGGTGTTTTATGTGGGCTTGCTTAAGTCGTATCGGGAGCCGGAGCAAGTGAACGCGGAAGCGTTGGCGCCAGGGCGGCGCCCAAGGCCACCCGGCCACCCAGAAGCTGAACCAGCAAGTGGTTTTGAGCACGGAGTGCAACAATCTCCGTTTCCAGCGGCGCGAGGGGACCCACCGTCGCACAAAGTGACGTATTCGTCTGGTCGTCGGCTAGGAGTCGCTCCGACAGAGCACAATAATCCTCAATGTGAGGCAGTCGGTAAACAAAATGTTTAAGCTCTCGAGGACTTCTGCACAATGATAGGCGATCAAGAAAAGATGCTCAGTGGAAAGCCGATGACGGCGGGCTTTGTCATCCAACGATCGAAGAGCATCGCGAGTCACCGGACGGCGATTGACCAAGTCGCCATCGTCCGCCGCCGACTCTACTACTCGATTATCAAAGCAGCCGCTGCATGTCTGGTGGCGTCCACTACCACGCGGAACACCTTGTGGGTCGACATCGTCGATAGCGTCTAATAGAATATCCTATAAAGTGGCGGGAATACCCAAACTCTGAGAACTCGTGGTAGTTTGAGGTGCCACTTAGGAAATACTGCCCAGATATCGTAGATGCTTCTGACCAGAAGGATTATGGCGCTTCGCGTTGTCGTGCGCATCACGCTTCTCGGCAGAATCCCGGGAAGTCCCAGGGCCATGATCGGAGCTCAAATTATGATCCTGAGTTGCTGTGATCGTAGGCTCACCCGTATGAGAAACCATAGAGCTCGCGGGAGCGTGATAGACGATTCCAGATGTCGCAGGGCAACTATACGCAGGAAGTTGGCGTTGCACCTTGATTTTGGCATAATTAAACTTTAGATGGCGCTCTACGCTTGTGGCTTCGCTTAAAGGTAAAAAGCGAGAAATTTTTTTGGTGCCGCTGCACCCATCGCTCCAAAATATTGTCATCATCTGCAGCGGTTTTGCCAGGGTCGAGCACCACAGAAAAAGTCCGCATCGAGGGTACAAAAGCGCTTCATTTTGAGCTCGAAGTCGAGCGCGGTTCTGATCCATTGAGATTTCTTGTGGTACCAAGAAGCGAGCAAGGAGAGCTTCTTGCTGGTCAAGCTCAGCTTGCGTAGTGGTGGGCCTGACTACGTAGATGCCTAACGATCGAGTGATCGTGTCTTTCGATTCGGAATTAAGATCCGCCGAGCGGACGCCGTATTGCACACGAGGGTCTTAGACCGAACGTGGATATAAGCGCATGACAATCTGCCTGCTCTGTGGACAGCCTCCAACTGCTGCTCTTGTGCCTTGTCGAGGCAATTGGTAATAATGCCACTTTCTCCGGAAGTCAAGAGGTCGGAAAACGAACACGGTGTCCACAAAGTTCAAGCAAGGCTTACGTCGTGCCGTTGGCGCACCTCGCCCTCCTCTTTTTACCATCCTGGGAAAGGATAATCCGACTCGTAGACGACTTCCTCCAACTCCTCGACGAGAAAATCCTTCGCCCGTGGCGGGCGCGGTGTGTAGTACCCGGTTGCCAAGAATTTGGGATGTGCTTCCCGTGAAGTTGCGGAGCGGACGCACTGTCCTGAGTTGCACCGCGTGCAGGAGACAAAAAAGGGCTCTACCCACGGCCGCCCTCGGAGCTAGTAAGGCTGGTTGTTTTCGAGTCATAGACACTGGGTTCATTGAGCAAAGAATGTTCAAAGATGTTCTTAAGGACGTAACGGTGTCTCAGACACGCGAGCCTCGTATGAGGCGACAGTTCAATGTGAATTTTGGGTGTTCACAATTTTAATGGGGGAGAGTGTAACGGTTTTAGACGTACTTCTGTAGAAAGGGCGGGTAACACAAGATGAAGCGACCGTATATAGCTGTGGATTACACAAGTAAGTGTAATCACACAATTGTGTGGCTACACCGTAACAAGAAGACTAAGTAGCAGGTTGCCAGTAGTAACGCATATTAGCTTGGCTTTACTATATTGATTAGGAAGACCTAAGGTTTGAGATGTTGGCGGCTCTGCCTGAATTGTACAATATAGTACAGTTTCCATTTTGTACGGAAGGGTCTATTTGGTTGAGGCTTTAAGTACTCTTGGATGTAGCGAGTTGCGATCCGCTGCACTCGTCCTGGTTCTTGTGAAGAACGTAAGGTCAGTGACCTTAGCTTGCATCCTCTAAGCAAAGAGCAACGGCAGTCCGATGCACAAGACGTGGGTGTCGAATGGAGACTTGCTCTCTTGCACCATTTCTGCGTAGTGTTTCGCTCGGAACAAGGCGTCAATGACGTCACACAACTCCTTGTCCAGGGGTCATTGGCGTGTCACGCAGTACTTGGTGCCCGGAACCAGGTCGATTTCACGACGCACACCTCGGTCCGAACGTAGGACCGATGGCGGGTCTTGAAGACGACGCCTTGGAACTCCTCTACCAAAGGATACTACGGGTCCGAGATACTCTTCATGATAGATGATCCACTTCGTGCGCTCAGCACCCTCTTGCGGTTCTCCAGTACAGCTTCCTCCAGGAGCGACGACGAGTTCATCTTCTCGTTCGGTCGTATAATGACCACCTCGGCTAAATTGCCTGCCTCTAAGGCACCGCCAAACACCTCGAAAGACATCTCGACCAGCTCAAGAAGAGTATCTACCGCGAAAATAGCCTCAATGGTGACGTCACCGTCTTCTTCTCCCGTCATAGCATTGACAAGGGTGTACAGCTGTGTGCAATCGTCGACGGTAGACACACCGTGGATCGGGGTCGACGCCTTGTGTTTTGCAGATATCATACGGCTTCGCCATCTCCTCTCTATAGAAGTTTACGTATCATCGAGACCAGTTGGAACACGCACTCTGCGTCGTCCAGTGTCCCCACTCCCTGCTCCAACGGTGCCTTGCTGGTATTTACAACATCCGACAAAGGACTGCTATTTTTGCAGTCTTCGTCTAGTGAATAACGTGCCACTTAACGCGCATCAGAAAGGCCTTGCCCAGTATGCCTCGGACCTTGTCCGACCATGCCACTCTGGTATGCAGCAATTGCTTCGAAACGTGAGTAGTGCTTAGTGTTATGTGCCACTCCACGGGCATCACAAGGGCCTCGGTCTCAATGCCTCGGACCTTGTCCGACCATGCCACTCTTGGTAAGCAACAATTGATTTGATACTAGAACAAGGCCAGTGGGTTACGTGCCACTATACGTTCAGCCCGCGAGCCATGCTCGGGACTCTTGTCTGGTACACCTTAGGTTTTCGACAACACGGATAAAATGATATCCAGCACATTGACCGTCCCGGCCCAGTGTTCGCACCAATAGCGATTTTGCTTCCTGGCAGAGGTGGGTTCATGACTCACCAAAGCTCCACCAGGATACGTGCGCGTAGCGCCCAAGGTCTTCGACCTCCGATCAATCCATGGCTCATGGTGTTCCAACCATGCCATACCAAGAATAAGGTCATACCTTGAATCCAAATCTCAGGCTAAGCAGCGTCTCACGCTATCAAAGTCAAGAAACTTGACAGCGAGCTCCACAGGGACCCTCGGCAAAATGACACGAGTCCCCGTCGCTAAGCGAACAGTGACGGTGTCACTCAACCGCGCGCTCAGCAGGTTAGCATACAGCTGACTTCTGTCGATTGTGGAGCGTCGAGCATAATTTCCCGACGCCCCAAAATCGATCAGGGTCTTCCATGGCTTCTTAAAGCCCTTCGCAGTCGCTTCTGCGACCAGCAAGTCCGGTTCGCATATACGTTCCGTATTCAAGATCCAGGGCTGGGTCTTCTCTTCTCAGCTGAGCTGCTTCGAAGCAAGGAGCTACCCCTGCTGCCCTCTACCTTTTTGAGGCTCGCCAGAACTCAATTCTTCATCTAGTTGGGCTCCCCGCACCTACTGACCGGCTGGAAACGGGACGTCGGTTCGACGAACCTTTACGCGCGGACGACCAGTCCGAATGTGACGGGTGTCTCCACCGTCGGGTATTGACACGCTGCTCAGCAGCTTGGATCTCTCCCTCGTCATTTTCTTCATAGCTGAGATTCGTTGGCTCAGGCCCGCTCGACGAGCTTTGATGCTGTACAATCCATCCAAGTCGTGCCGACTAAAAGTTGAATTCGGCATTTAATGCCACATTCACTGCTTCTTCAAAATATGGCGGATGCACACGGAAAACAACAATTCTGGTCACGCCAGTGCTGAGGCCCTCCATAAAGACAGTCACTGTGACCTTTTTGGAGAGAGGATCGGCCGCCCACCCGGCGATAGTAGTTCACAACTTTGGAACAAAGTCCACCAATTCTTTCTTGCCCTGTCGGGTGCATGGAAACACGATCACACGCGATATGCGTGCTTAGGCGGTGAGAACACTCGCAAAATCTGAGTCCTCAGCTCCTTCCAGGAGGAGCGCAGCTTCAGCAGAAGTACCGCACGTTAGTGTCCATTTTCGCGCTCGCCCCCCAGCTTAGAGATTGCTAGCGCCACGCGCTGTCGCTCGTTCTGGAGCACGGCGGATGCCATAGCCATCTCGGCCCCCCTCACCCAGAGCAGGAATTTCTCTCCATCCTTACCCTCAAAGGTCTGAACGCTCATCATGAGCCGCCTGGGTCGGGAGGAGTCATCCGTTGCCGACGGTGGTGTCATAGATGCAGTCGACGCCGACATTTTCTGCTCAACGTGCATTTTCATAGCTCAAAAACGCTTCTAAGCGCGCGCCTATCGCTTCAGATCATTGCGGAGCAAGGTATTCCACGCCCTCAGGGCAAAGCAGAGACATCAGCTTATAAAGCCTGTCCTGCATGCCCTGGGGGAATAGGAGAATTGCTCCATCCTTAGAGAGGATCAGTCGTTACAAACCAGACGTACATTGACTACAAGTGCTACCAAGTGCAGCGGGGCTACTGTATCTCTCTGCTAAGAGGAAGCTTCCTAAGATCACCGATCCTATGCTTTGTATCAGAACCAGTACGAGTGTATCGTACTGGTTCGCAATACGCTACCCAAGAAACTTAAACGTGGCAAATAAACTCTCCCGTTCAAATTCTACACTGTATTATTGCGGCAGAGTCGCCTATATCTAAAATCTTAGGTCTTCCTAGTTAAATAGAAAACCTAATCAGTATGCATAACTACTAGCAGTCCCGCCACGAAGTGGCTTCTGTAGCCACACCATCATGTGATTACACCGACTTGTGTAATTCACACCTTTGTACGGTCACAACATCTTGTGTGACCCTCCCTTATATAACAGGGTACGTGTAACTCCGTTACAGTTTGAGCGATAGGCAGAAGTTAAGCGCGGGTCCAGCGTAAGGGCCCATGGGCAACTTCTGGTCTGATTAGATTCATAATCACGACATGATGGTGTCAGCAAATTTTGTCGCAACTTTCGTACTAACAGACAGCGAAGATTGGCTTGCGATGCCAGGTCATTAGTAATGGCTAGGCGTCGTCGTTGATTTCGCAGAGTGTCGTAACAGATAAGAAATTTGCAGCTCGTGTAGCGGTGAGAGAAACTTTGGCAAAGTCGATCCCCGTCTTTGCCAAAGTTTGGGTCGGGACTTGAAGAATCGCTGTATCTATGCTCACTGGAGAATCACTTGGCTGCCTCGCTGGGTTTATCAAAACGTATCCGCTGCGAATGCCACGGTTTATTAGTAGCCCATCGAGTCATGTAGCTTTCCGCCAAATTTAAAGCGAGCTCATATTGCTTCTGTCAAGTGGTTAAAATTATTCAGATTAATCTTAAATTCAAAAAATTGAGATAGTCAGTCAGCCTTCCCGTGTTGGATCAAGTGCTTCCGAGTGTAGTCGGTCGCTGCATTTTGCCCGAAGAAGTCTAGGGGTATAGAATTTCTCAGCGAACTGGCCTATTACAAAAAAATGATCGATGTAAGACTGAATATATTTTGGTAATAACTCCAAGAATTTGTATTTTATTCTCTCCATCTTTTACATGTCAGTACGATGTATTGCTTTAAAACAAAGATATCATACACTGCTTATTCTTCAAAGGTGGTGGCATCAAGAATGCGCCGTCCGGGAATCGACCCGGGGCATCTCGTTGGCAACCGAGATATTTTACCACTAAACCAACGGCGCTTGTAATTGAAACCAGACTTTCTTATGCTACACAATCTTGCATTGCTTAGAAATAAAGCTGACGTCAAC
>NW_020189499.1:170678-171475 GCF_900000015.1 Plasmopara halstedii
AATTGGTAATACCCATCAACCGAGTCGAGTGCACCGTGCTTTGTACATCCCACCATGTTGTTCTGAAGAACATCCTTTCTAGGAATCGGCGTCTGTGCCAGAATGGTGGTAGCGTTGAGCTTATTGATAGCATAAACGATACGCCACTTGCCGTTCGGCTTTCAAACACAAACCGTGGGTGCCGAATGGAGAGACTCGCTCTCACGTATCATCCCTGCTTCGCACGGAAAAACGCGTCAATGACGTCGCACTGCTCCTTGGGCAGGGGCATATTACGCAGTATTTGGTTCCCGAAACCAGGTCGATGTCATGACGCACACCTCGGTCCGGAGGTAGGACCGAAGACGGGTCTTTGGAGACAACGTCTTGAAATTTCTTTACCAAAGGTTAGTACGGATTCATGGAATTTCGTAGGATCGACGATCCATTTCGTGCGTTAATCACTCTCTTGGTGTCCTCCAAGACAGCTTTATCCAGAAACGACGACGAGTTTATCTCCTCGTCCGGTCGTACAGTGAGCACTTCGGCCAAATCGCCTGCCTTCAAGGCACTGCCGAACTCTTCAAGGGGCATCTCGTCCAGCTCAAGAAGAGCATCTACTACAGGCATAGTCTCGAGGCGAGAGTCGCCATCTTCCTCTCCCGTCATACCGTTGACGAGGATGTAACTGTGCACTATCGTCTAAGGTAGACACACCCTGGATCAGGGTCGACGCCCGGCGTCTTGCAGCCAGCATACAACGTCGCCGTCGCCTCTGTACAGAGGTTCTATGTCTCGGTGAGACCAGGGTGAACACG
>NW_020189499.1:171485-171679 GCF_900000015.1 Plasmopara halstedii
TACGCATCGGATTAATCATCGAAAAGCGCGCCGACATCACCATGAACGTGACTAAGTAGCGAGATCCTGACACAGACGATGGGGTTATCGGCCCGGCGACTTCCAAGCACACGACTTTAACACGCCGCTCGTATTACTCCTTTAATGCTTTCCCCCCCTCGTGTTTTGGGAATGGGGCGCGCGTCTGCTTTGCC
>NW_020189499.1:171689-171986 GCF_900000015.1 Plasmopara halstedii
GGTCGACGCCCGGCGAATTGCAGCCCCATACGTCGTCGCCGTCGCCTCTGTACAGAGGTTCTATGTCTCGGTGAGACCAGGGTGAACACGCACTCCGCGTCTGTCACCCTCACTTTCTGCTCCTTTAGAGCTCCGATGTTATCTACAGCATCCGACGAAGAACTGCTAGCCCCGCAGTCTTCATCCAGTGGATACCGTTCCACTCCACGCGCATATGAAGTGCCCTGTCCAAGATGCCACGGACTCTGTCCGACCACGCCATCAATGGCATGCAGCGACTGCTTCGCAACGAGAGCA
>NW_020189499.1:171996-178425 GCF_900000015.1 Plasmopara halstedii
ACCGTAATCAGGTGGAATATTGATGGAGCATTTCGCCCGATTTAATTACATCTGCACACGAATGGAATTTGTGGTCCCTGAAAGCGAGAACGCTATCGTTTTTCTGGCTTGCGCACCTTGTGTATGTAACGCAGTCTCAAGGAAAGGAAACTGCAATGGTTTTTGACGGAGTGAGAAACGTTTCGCGAAAGCTGTGCGCTTGAAGGGATATCAAAAAAGCACGCTTGTACGTACTTGTGGTGTTGTGGGAAAGATGGTTTAAATATGTGAAGTGCCTTTTAAGCCAAAATCAAAAGTGGAGCACAGTTTATAGTCACGTTTATCAACCTCTTTACCTAATATATGCATCTGTCACTGATAGAATCAAGCCCGTGATGTTGATGCAGTAAAAAGACTGTTTATTGTCAGTCAATACGCAATTTAGAAGGCAAGTAAAGCGAGACAGTAAGGCATACATGGATCGGGATTACGTGAAGCGTCACCCCAGTGCACTCTACTTAACCAGAGGACTTGACAATTTTCCCACAGTAGACGGACTAGCTGAAAGAATAATGGCTGAGCTGATACTCACCATTGAAGCGCTCCAGAGATGGGATCCAACAACTAATTTTCTATGTTGGTAAATAGCATATTAAAGCGCATATACTCAAACACTGCTCTCAACTGTTTGATATAAAAAGCTTCCTTCCGGCAATGAACAAAATATGTTGTATGAAAAGTGTGTACGTATACACTGATGAGCATAATCCACAGCGTCTCACTCGGAGAGAGAGAGGATCTTTCTCTCACAAGCAATTAGTTATAGGCATCGATCAGGTTAAGAGCACTGTACAGGTACGACAAGTACGCTTTCAGTACGTCTCTAACCTATGAAAGGCATTTGCGCCACAATCGCGGCTGCAATAACCATGTCATTATAGACATGCACAATTCGCAACTTGCCGTCAAAACATCTTCGATAACTGAGATGATTTACTCCCTTTGATATAGCCTCGGTTAGAAGCATAACGATTTTATGCTGTTCCCTTCATCAGGACCCTGTAGATGGTACCCATTATTTATTTTCAGAAACCAAATATTTTTTTACGCATTAGTCGATATGTGTGGTCTGTTTCTTATCACCACGTCAGTATACCTTTTTTAAGAAGAGTTGAAGGTTTCGGAGGGTCCTTAAAGATAGCCGCTTCGCCCCTCGCATATGCGCTCTGCTTATGCAGCCAGGTCGCCGTGCACAACGCACAAAGGAAGCATGGACACTTCGACTCAGCGCTATCTCACGTTGATAGAATGAATCTGTCCGCATTATCATGGTGCCAACACTGAAATACCCCAAAAATACCCTATTGTACTGTTACAAAATTCTGCTTAGCACAGCTTAAGTTGGTAGCTATTATGATAAAATTGATACAACGTATAGCATGATCTTCACAAACCTAGTATCCACCGGAGCTTTTTCTAAGACTAATGATCTCACCGTACCAGTACCAACCATGACATACATAAAGGGACTCTACGTTGCTTCTGAGCTTACTCTAAGCTGACGAGCATTAAAAAATGTGTACTGAAAGAGGGTACAAGCTTAAACCTTTAGAAAAGCTTCGCAGATTACAGCATGCCTATGCTAGCCGGTAAAACCGAGTCTTTTTCCTGCCATACCAAAGATTTAATCGAAGACTTTAACATCTCCGTACGAGCTGCATTGTCCTTTGTGGTTTACTGTCAGTGCGTTCCATCTCCAATAGCTTACGAGAAGTTGAGATGTGCTAAGTCGTCTTAGTGTGATGTAGCGGCAATTTTTATAAATCATCTGGGAGACGCTAATTTTCTGAGTTGTGTATACCGAAAGATGGATGTAATTACCCTATAACGCCTAAGTGGATTCTCTAGGCCTAAATGCGCAGTCAGCGTTTGTGTACAGCTCACTATCGGCTATTTACGGAGCTAAGGGGATCAAACGATATAGAGGACAGCCCAACGGTAAATGTTCGACATGCGTAAAACTCTAGACTGCAATTAAAAGCAAGCTAAAGACAGCCAAAATAGCATAAGAATTAATGTCTCCCTTAGATAGTCGACAAGCATCGTTTACACGTTAGATACGATCTAGGTCGGTAGCTCTTACAGCGGTCTTGTGGAATTATGCAGGGCTGTCAACATCAGGAACTTGAGGTGATGGTAGGTATCACTTTGACGTTTGCGTCGTGTCATCTCATTTGCAAAATCATAACGAAAGGAAGCTCGAGGCGAACGTCCGCTTCGCTAGAGCTGGATTGTGAAGCTTTAAGACGGGTGAGGCGGCGTGTTTTTATCTCCCCGTCCGCAAACTGAGTTACGTACTCATCGACGCTTTTGCTAGCTTCAAAATTCATTCCTTATGGAGGGTACGAGAATCTTTATCACTACTGCTCCAATCGCAGACAAAACGCAAGAGGAATGCCTACCTGCGGGCTGAAAATGCACCTGCGGCGCGATATTCCCCATTTTCGATATGAATGAGATGGAAGTGCCCAACGCAGAGTCGAGAAGGAGAAACTCCGCACCAGTGCAGTGAGTGACTTTGAAAAGACCGATTCAAGATGCGATTTGGGCGAGGGTCGGCGTGATTTTTGCGCTTGGAGCTGAACAAACCGGGCTCTTTGAGTCAGGTGCAGCTCTCTTCTCTTCTCTTCCATTGATAGTGGCTGGATATTGTGGTAACGTATAAGTTAGAAAGTCAAAACACTGCTAGCATGGCAAAAGTTGCACGGAGTCCGTGACTCGTGCAGCGAGGAGGCTGCGCGCTGCGAGGGCCTCTTGGTTGGGAACGACTGGGTTATATGAAAGCGGAGGTGTTTGTTCGGAAGTTGTAGAGTCACTAGTTCCGTGTTTTGGTGTTCTTAAAGAGAGATTCTTTAAGCGCTGTGGTCACAAAGGTCGTGTTTTGGCAAGGGCTTTTAAATCCATCAAAATTAGTGCATGCCCGGTGCAAATAAGCTTCAAAGAGCGAGTGAGGTAAAGTGCAGAGAATGAAGTGAAACACCAGAAAGAGTGGTTGCTCGGGGATTGATCACTTTTTTGGAGTGTCGTAATAAAAAAAATAAGTGCAGTGTGGTTCATATCCTAGTGAAATAGGGCAAGCACTGCTATCATGTGCTCGGAATCCTTACAAATTTAGTTCAATCGTACTCGATACAAGACGGTATAGCTGTACATTAAGTTTGGAGTGATTTTAAATATTATGAAGGACCGATAATTGGTATTCATGAAGATGAGGGATCAATATGGAGATACACGTGGACTGCTAGCCGCACGTTTAAAAAATCAGTAAGGCATATACATTGTGCTCTTGTCTGAATAAGATTAATCCTAAAAATATCCATAGAGCACTGGAAACCGAGTGACATCATTGATCTTTCGTTCTGGCCTTGGTAGGAGCGCACAGATCCAGCCATTGTGCGTTCGACAACGCGGACTCGTAGGGTCAACGCTTCCATTTAAGCAATGTGCGCGGCGAACCCCGTTGCTCGTAGTAGCATTTGGCGCGCCACATTGGTAATGGAAGTAAATTAGAATCTACATGACTCATAACTTTAGCTTGAGCTTAATGACATACTTTGTAGCTAGGCAACAAATTTGAGTAAGACATGTGGACATTATTGTGTGACAGTTTAAGCGGGCTCTTTCTTGGTGGTGCAAAGCCTAGTTGAAGAGCTCGGATAAAATGACGCAGTGCCCATATTTCCACATGTTTAACGATCGATATCATAATTTTTACATCCATGTGCCAGTCAGTCATTGCCGGTTGCGATGCGCACCGCATTACTAGATGAACAAAAATTAAAAAGTTACTCGATCATTACAACGCAGTCCACATCGCACGTTCGTAAGAATTGAAAAAACAAGAGCAATAGTCTCAGTTCACGTAGGACAGTCCGAATGAGTGCACTATCAGGCCTACTATCATTCGCAAATATAGAAGTCACGAGAAAAAGCCGCCTAATTGCGCAAAAGCGGAAGATCGAGCTGTGGCAAAGCGACTTGCTGGCATATTTCACCGTTCGAATTGCGATTGTCTCCAAACTTGCGCTGAACAGACGCAACAAAAAATATCATTGGTGAGTTACGGACAGCCGAAAACTCAATTGAGCTCCCCATGGCTAGTTTAACCAAAGCACAACCTAGAAAATCACATTCTCTACAAGCACAAAATCTCGGCATCTGGGCCAGAAACGTTTTGTACGTGCTTTTGAAGACGAAGCAAAGATGATCCTGCTATTCATCTAGCGTCTTAGTAGTGTTTGAGCTCTAGCCTGGGATACATAGCAGCGTCAACATCACCTTTGGTAGGTTCACAGCAGCGGAGCTGCGCGACACTGCACGAAGTGTCGCTGCAAAACCAAATACAATACCGAACCTCGACACAAGATAATCGGATGTTCGAATCGTTATGAGCGCGTTAGAAAGGTCATAAGATCAATGTGAAGGCAACTAGCCAAGGACTGAAATGTGCACAAAGCTCAACTCATCTTTTGGTAATTTGGTCGCATCGCCGAGCAATGGGACTAAGTGGCGGCCGATCTGGATTGTTTTGTATAAAGTTTGGCCCGCACGGATAATTACCAGCATATATGATTGCAGTAGGTAATTAGAGTCTCTGATGACCAGTTTGGCATTGAAGCAGCAAATGCGTCATGCCCCATCTGTAGCTGAGGCGGATTGAGTGATCAAAAAGACTTTACAATCTGCTTTATCTTGCGGCACAAGGATGCTGGCATGATCGTGTAATATTCGGCTGAATCGACGCAGCGATCGTAATAATCAGGACGCTCAGTCGTGATTTTCAAATGTCAGTCTAAAAAGACTAGCATCTCAGCTGACAAATAGAACGAACTGGCCTCTATATTATTGTTCTTAGCCCGCACTACTGCATCACATGCACGTTTAGATTTAAGATACCCGTAAGGATTGGCATATTGCACGAAGTGTTAAGCGCAGATTGAGTATCTCAATCTTAGCTGCAGTTGGACTCTCATTAAAATCAGCGGTATCGCGTTCGGCTGCTGAGGAGATAGTTTGTTACAGATAATTAATTTTAACTCTAACAAAACCTCGACCAGTTCATTCGACGACCTGCAGACTTTTCGCTTGGATTCGTCTGTTCAAGTCTGAATTTTAAAAAGATGAGCAATATTGCGTGGTCAATTATTGATCATTTGCTCATCGGGATACAAGAATGTAAAATTTACAGGAAACTACTTCTTTCAAAATGTGATAGCGCTTAGTTTGCTCATCGCAAGCTTACCGGCATTTAAGTCAAGCGCTAATACCAGCAGCGCTACGTAGTTCAGCGCGTTTGAGTCTTTAATTTTAATGTGAAGCTACTTATCTTGTTTTTAGAGTCAACAAGCTCTCAAAATTATCATAATCTTTAGTGTAAGCACTAGCTTTAATCATGACAATCATTCTTCAGTCATTCTCATTGAGACGATAAACGCTAACGAACAAGCTCGTCATTTAGTAAGATAGAAGGGTTTTGTCCGATTTTCGAACTCTCGTAGACTTGAGTTGGCCCCATTTGATACGGATGCCCTTCATGCTACTCATCCCGTCATATTAAAAAACATTAACTAAGCGAACGATGTACAGTATTTGGTGGCTAAGACTAAATTCGGCGCCGCAAAACGTCAGTGCAAGATACATGACTAGATTTTATCCCCACTCAAAAGCTTGATTCTACATCTCGCTTTATGCATCCCACCTATCCGCACTCATAGCATATTGATGTAGTTCTTAAAAACACTCTATCATCAAATTCACAGAATGTTCTGTATAGCCTCGATCTCCGTAGGTGTATCGAATTCCCGCTTGGCGAAGATGGTCCGCCTATGCTAGCTTTGGCCTGACAGTGTTGAAATACTTTTTTTTGAGTAGCGGAGGGCAAATGCCGAAGTAAATTAGTTAGCAGCTACACAATCTACCCTTCCTACATGTCCGTAGCTACCTTCCTGCGCGCCCTTCTTGTTCCCTGTGCCTCTGCAGCAGCAGCCCTCGAGCTTCTCCCTGCGACGCCCCGACAAGATGCATGGTCGCGGGTGGTGGTGGATGTGATCCAGTCACATCCAAATCTCACTCTACTATCTCCCAATCAGATCTTGTCATACGTGAAACGCCGATCCCAGTCATCATTCGTCGAGTCAGTTCCCTATCTTCGCTGAGCTCATGCGCGTTCCCCACGCGCCCTACAGACCATTGATCGCCTTCACGTCATCAATCGATGAGTCCTTGGCTCGTCCAGTTCTCATTATGCGGCGCAACTTCAATACTCCCACTCGCCGCTAATGCGCAGTGGGCTTGGCGCGTACTCCGCTCGCCGAGCGAAGTACCTGAAGTCGCTTGGTTCCCAGCGGCTTCGTCATCATGTCCGGCAACTGCTTCCCCGTGCCGATATAG
>NW_020189499.1:178435-178536 GCF_900000015.1 Plasmopara halstedii
ATCAAACTAATCCTTCAGGTCGAATCTGTTTTGCTGTAGCACATCTGGAAGCGCCAATATTATTTTCTCAGCTGTTGATTATTTTACGAGCATTTTTACAC
>NW_020189499.1:178546-179051 GCF_900000015.1 Plasmopara halstedii
TTGTTTGATGTTACTGTGAGCACTTTTGATGTTCCAATGCGACTTCGATAATGAAGCCAATTCGATCTTCTCATGCAATCAAAAGAGCAAATGTCTCCACATTTCAGATCTTCATATTTCTGCCTCTTGACACGCTACATCCCCATAACAAATGCGTAGTGGTCGCGAGATTCATTGCATCTGCAAGTGAACGACAGTCGAGCAAATGCCTTTCTTTTTGCTCGCGTCAATGGATTCAAAAATGATCTATTCTGAACAGCATTGATGTAAGAATGTTGAGACATTTTGACCTTTGATTTTCTTCTCAAGTCCCACATCGGTTACCACACGATTAGAAGACGAAAATGCAGAATAACTGAGCGTTTATGTTTGTGACGATTGACGAACAGTAAGATAGAAGCCACTTTTGAAGCGAATTGCGCTGAAATTTATGCGTATCAGTGTTCAAACTTGACTTTGACGTGGCATTTTCTGTCATTTTTCTTGATTGGTCAAACGTATGAAA
>NW_020189499.1:179061-182764 GCF_900000015.1 Plasmopara halstedii
AAAATATGAGCCATCCAATTAACTTTATTCTGGAGATAGCTTCTGACAGTCAGTACGATGAAGGGCTTTAAAACAAAGATATAATACACTGCTTATTCTCAAGGTGGTGGCATCAAGATGCGCCGTCCGGGAATCGAACCCGGGGCATCTTGTTGGCAACGAGATATTTTACCATTGAACCAACGCTTGTAATAGAGACCAGACTATCTTATGCTACACGATCTTGCATTGCTGAGAAATAAAGCTGACGTCAACTCTAGCAGTACATATTACACTTTTGATAAATTCATGCTGCTTCTGACATTAACATCCAATGTCAACAATTATTTTTATGGCGTCTTAGTAAGTTTGTTCTGAAGCAAGCTTTTCACAGTAATCGTTAAGATGTGAGTACGACGTATTGCTTTGAAACAAAGATATAACAGTGCGAATTCTCCAAGGTGGCACCATCAAGAATTAGCTGTAAAAGGTTGGCATCTGATTTGGTAAAAACATTTAAAAGGCATTCTGACAAACAATACTTCCATAAATGGTTTTTCAATACGAAGAGCTCGATCTTAGTTTGAAACGATAAGCACATCGTCTACACTCACGCCACGATACAAACTTAGCGTCGGCGCCTGCACGAGGTGGACGGCGGCGATGCATCTGCATCGGCACCTACTTCAGGAGTAGCCGTGAGCGTCAAAATGTCTGCGTCAGCTCCTACTTCAGGTGTGGCAGCAGCAGGAGTGGCCTTCGTGGCCTTTGAAGATGCTGGTAGACCCTTCACCGTCGAGCCGATTTCGCCAAAGCGGATGTTGCTTACGACAATGGTAGCGTCGGGTTGCTCGGCAATGACCTCTTTCGGTAAGCCAGACGTCTTTGGGCAAGTACCACGAGATACACCAGGCTTTGTGGCAGGAGCGTCCACTGGGAAGTCCGAGTCGAGCCACAGACACTGAGCGGCATTGTCCGTCCAGAGACTCATAGTCAGCACCATACCGCTCCTCATCGCCTCACCCATCTGTTCGAGACCGCCTTTTTTCTTGTGGTCATCGATATCGCCAAATAGCGTTTTAGCTGCAGAGCACTGACTGTCTGTCAAAGAATTCATGTTCTTCAATGCCGGAAATGTCGATTTAGCCATTTCGTGTGTCACACCATTTTGTATGTAAAATCTCTTAACCTCAGTCAACTTGCCCGCTTCCGTGTTATCCGATGTAATAAATTGAGTAACCACTGTGATCTTCTTGGTCGTATCAATCGTAAATTTTGGTCCAGGGCCATAGAAATTCTTGTTACCCATACGAAAGGGGTTGAAATCACAGCCGTCCTTATCGCATACGCCGTCATAACGACTCTTACCTACGCCGCACTCCTCGGCAGTTTCGCAGCGATGAGATCCACCAATCTTTGTCGTACATGGATGTGTGGTGTACGCATTACTAATGCTGTTTGCCTCCAAAATATCCATTTCAGCGCAGCAGGAACCCCACTTACCCGTTCCAGCATTGCTATCGATTTTGCTGGGCGTCCAATCGATAACGTTGGCTTCCCCACTGATAAACTTGAGATCTTGGGGACACTGTGCATCACAATAACCCGTACCGTACTTGGCACCGGCCTTGTTGCTTGGGAAACGTTTGATACCTCCATCAGGCTCCATGTCAACAAAGTAAATGGCGCCATTCAGACCACAGCCGAGTGTTGATACGTCGACGTCAAAAGTGAATTCTTTGTTTAGCAGTTTGAAAGACTTGTACATGTCGTCAGACTCCATGAGGTACACTCGGGAACCAATGTTAGTACTGTATGGACCCTTGGTCACTAGTTTAAGAGACAACGAGTCACCTTCCGTTGTGATGCCGTAAGTACCAGTATAGTCGGCACCGTCAAGGGCGCAATCGGATGCGCACGTTTTAGGATCCGCACAGATGGTTTTGTCAAACGCGTTTCCAGTGTAGCAATTTTTTGTCGTGCCAACCTTGTACAGCCAGCGCCAGTTGGCATCAAGTGCTATGGACGTTGCCGCATCAGTGCAACCGGTTTTAGTGCAATCTTGCGTCGTCAGCGTGGGGTGAACCTCATCTGTGTTATCACCAACCTGCTGTGCGTGTGTCATTGCAGTCATGGCGGCAAAGATAATAAGACGAAGCGAGCTTGGGGTTTGCATCTTTGAAAGACGCGGGTAGCGAGTTGAGGGGTTTCTTACGAGGAAAATTCAATTGTGCGCAGAGGACGGAGAGCCACATTGACCAAGTGCTCAGGATAAAAGCGATCTGACGTCAAATTGGTGACACAGACAGCACGACGGCGCTTCTGTGCCATATGTCGTACGATGCTGCTGCAATGAATGGAGGATACCCAGAAAAGATGTGGGCATTATCATCAATAATTTCATCTCAACCCATCGTGCAACATACGGTTTCTCGAAAATTTTCGATCTCTAATTACAAATTCACCCCAGTTGTTATTTATCGGTCAGGATATTGGAATATCAGATTGGCATTACAAATTTTCGGCAGAAAATAACTACCAATCTTAATAAAACACATCGAATTCTCAAAAAGATCAACTCAGCGAAATGCCACGCTAGTCGCAAGAACTAAGAATGCGGCCAAACTCTTACGTCGTCATACCGACGGGATGCTTACGCCTCCTTTTTGCAGCACTATCTTGTCTCATTAAGAATAGTGTGATGTATATGAAGCTGTGCGAAAGGATTGGCCACACAACGACGCTTTTCAAGACGAAAGTCTTGAACTGGTCAAACTAATTACATACCGTACAATACGTGAGCTACGTCCTTGTTTTACAGCATTACTTTTACAATTGGACAAACCACGAACAGCAACTTCGTCCACCCTTGAGGCAACGTATTGTCGTACGATTATCTTGAGATGGACTGCCTATGAGTGGCTCTTCTGATTCGTCACATTGTGACGGAATGGTAGTTTAGATTGTCAATGAACTGTCTCCATATTTATCGTTCTATTCTATGTTGCAAAACACCATGTTTTTAGACAGCGAGAACAGTGCGTTGTCGCTGAGCTAGATTTTGTATACCCTCCTCACTTCGATGACACCTGAATGTAATTACACGGCTCTAACTTTGGTCGTCTGTTAGTCTCAAGCATTGACGTCTCATGTTGTTTATTATCACTTCGTGTATGAACACCACATGTACACATTGTTGAATAAATTCAAGATTCGGCTTTTCATATATTGTACTTTATTGTGGCTCCTAAAGATAAATATTTTTCTCTGACATAAAAGATCACAAAAATCACTTTGGATGCACTCATACCAAATAGTCACGGCAGACTGGTGCGCGCTTGCTTTAAAGTATGGAGTAGGTGGCCCTTTGTGAATTAGCATAGAAATAAAACTGTGGGTGGTAAAACGCTCACAAGTCCGAATAAAGCTGCACGCGGTATAATATTCCACGCCTACTCGTAAATTCACCTTGCGTTGACACACATGTCAGTTGGATAAATTACTTCTATTAACTTTAAACGAATGTTCTAGTTGGAGCGTGAGACTTTTTAAATTATTACATCGTGTAGCCAAATAAATAAATGGGCATATAGTAGTATGAAAAGGTCGCATTTGAAGTGTCTCGACGAATCCTCAAACGATCTCGCTTTGCTTCTTGGAGCACTAGGGATCTGAAATGGGTGATCACAACAGCTCAGCAGGAGGGGATCCTCCACCTGATGAA
>NW_020189499.1:182774-191278 GCF_900000015.1 Plasmopara halstedii
CGTGTGTCTTAGACACCTCTACGTCTCCAAGACCTTCTCTGCGCAATGAGCCCTGTATTAATGACGCGAAAACCACTCCGCGTCGCTGTTTCCGAGAGCGCCCGCTAGCAGAGCCCTTGCACGCGTTGCAACTTCGGACTGCACGTCCGCTGTTTCAAAAAAAGGCGTCTCCCAAGCCCTCGGCAACCGAGTGCCACACACCGCGGGCGACGAATTACCTCGTCGAGGACTCGGAGGATGTCGTAGATCGCGAATACGCCAATGGGGCTACGTGAGCCCCGCTCAAACCTTGTGGACACCGTGTCCGTTTTCCGACCACTCGACTTCCTGGAAAAGTGGTATCATTACCAATCGCTTCGACGAGGCACAGGAGCAGCTGGAGGCTGCCCGCAGGGCGAATGCGCGCGGATCCACGGTCGGTCCTAGACCCTCGCGTGTAATGCGGCTTCCGCTCGGTGGATCCCGCTACTGAAGCAAAAGATGCGATCGCTCGATCCTTGTGCGTCTACGTGGTCGGGCCCCCGGCCACTACACAACCTGAGCTTGACCAATGAAAAGCTCTCCGAGCCCGCTTCTTGGTACCTCAAGAAATCCCAATGGATAAGTACCGCATTCGACTTCGCGCTCAAAGAGGAGGCGCTCCTGTACCCACAATGCGAACAATTCCTGTTGTGCTCGCCCATGGCTAAATCAGTGCAGATAATGAAGAGCTCTTTGAGCGATGGGTGCAACGGCTCCAGAAAGTTTCCTCGCTGTCTAGCTTACAGTTGAGCCACAGGGAGATGGACGCGCGCGGGGTACGCCATCTTCGGCTCGAGTTCGCCAAACATAAGGTGCAACGCCGACTTCTTCGTATTGTCGTCTTGCGACGTATGGATTAATCCATCGCGCTCCCGCAAGCTCTGTGATCTCTCACACGGGTAAGTCTACGACTACAGCAGCTCAGGACCATAGCTTGAGCTCGGCTAATGGCCTTTCGGCTTCCCCGGCTATTGCCGAGAAGCGCGGGGCGTATGGTGACGCGGAAAGTCATGATCCCTTTGATCATATGCATCCACGACGTCTGGCCAGTCTTGCCTAAGTGGCACTTCAAAATTTTGAAAGTTCTTGGTGTCTGGGTTTCCACAACTGGGCTCACATTGTTGACGACGTCGACCCAGAAGACGTTCCACGTGATAGTGGATGCCACCGTTCTCGTCGAGAAGAGTCGGCGGCGGGTAATGACGACTGGGTCGATCGCTGTCCGGTGACTCGCGATGCTCCTCGAGCTCTCGCGGACAAGGTCCGTCGCCATCGAAGTTTAGCTGAGCGTCATGCTGGGGTTGCATACCGCTGTGTGGGAGGTCTTGAAAGCTTTGCGCACGTTGTGTACCGACTGCCGCACGTTGAAGACTATCTCGCTCTGTCAGAGCCGCTCCTAGCCGTCGAGCAGACGTATTCAACACTCTATGTGACAATGGAGTGCCTGGCACCGTTGGAGATGGAAATCGTTGCACCATGCTCAAAACCAGTTGCTGGTCCAACTTTTAGGTGGCCGAGCGCCTGTGGGCGCCGCCCCGGCGCCAACGCTTTTGCGCTCACTTGCGCCGACGGCTTGAGCAAGTTCACATAAAACACCGGCTGGGTGTGTATCCGTTGTGGAAGGTTTAGCATGTAGGCAAGGCCATGATTGGCCACAACCTTGAAAAGTCCGATAAACCGTGGACAAAGCTTCGTCTTAAAGACAGCAGCATCGCATAGGTTTTTATCATTTGATAGAAACAGGTCTCCGACATCAAAGTTTTTTTTACATTTTCTCTACATCTTACGTCTACATATTCTTTCTGCATGTATTTGCCTCCAGCCATCGCATCGCGAACGTGTTGAAAGACACTCAGTCTGGTAGACAGAAAGTCACTGACTTCTTTATGCACACGAGGCGCTGGAGCGCCATGCTGCCTTTCGTAAAGCTCGCTCTGAACAATGCAGTGCATTCGTCTACTGGCTACACACCGTTTTTCGTGAACGGGATCCTTCATCCTCGCGTCCCGCTGACGTGGCCATGCTATGGCTCAGGGCTTGGAGGTGGAGGAATAGCCGAGCGGCTAGCTGATGTCAGCCCCTTCACGAGTCTCAGCGTAGATGCTGTGAAGGACGTCTCTAACGACGCGGTACACGCGCTCAGTTTGACCATCGGTCAGCGGAATGTCCGCTGTTGACATAGTCAACTTGGTGCCGAGCAACCTGAAGACTGTCGACAAAAACTTACCAGTGAAGCGTGGGTCTCTGTCAGAGACTATTGACTTCGGGAAATCATGTTATCGAAAGACATGATCCACAAACAGCTTACGGTGTACCGACACCGTCGATGGTGTCCGGCACCGCCGCAAGATGAGTCATCTTGTTCAAACGGTCGACAAAGACCACCACACCCGTGTTGCCCGAAGAGTCCTTCGGCAGGCCAAACACAAAGTCCAAACTCATGCACTGCCAACACCCGGAGGGTACTGGCAAACTGGCCAGCGATGCCGCCGCATTCAGAGAGGATTTCACTCTTTGACACGTCTCACACGAGCATACATAGGTGCTCGTTTATTTGTACAGCTTGGTCAACCATTAGTGGCAACTCACAGAATGGTAGGTCTTATCACCACCGAGATGACCACTAAGTGGATGTCGTGGGCATGATAGAGGAAACGGTATTTCAAATCCTTACTGTGAGGAACCACAATTCTTGGCGTGTCTGTCGAGTCGGTGCTATGATACAGCAACCCGTTATTAAATGAATATATGCGCGCAGTCATGACAACAACTTCTTGTCCAAGTTTCTAAACGCCTTGGTCCTGAGCGCCCTCAGCGGCGTTACGCATATATCAATACCCACTTATGCGGAGCGGATAACATCCTTTACAGACATGAGCAAGCTCATAATCCGGTCTACGTGACAACGCATCAGCCAAAGCATCCTGCTTTCCTGCCTTATACTTCACCTTGAAGTTATATCCTGCGAAAAAGGAGAGCCACTCGGCTATCGAATGCAAGAGGTGACTGAGTCGATGTGCGTAGTGACGCATGATCTGTGTAGATCAGGATCGGCTGGGAGCCGAGCAGGTAAACCCTAAATTTGTCAGCTGCATACCTCACTGAAAGCGATTCTTCTGTTGTGGACTGGGTCGTTCTTCTCCGCAGCCGTGAGCTGGCGACATTCGAACGCGATCACCCGATTCCGTCCTCGGCGTCTGCTTACAGCAGCGTCACAGACGATACTAATAGAACGATCAGGGTCTGGCAACGCCAGTTTTGGTGCATAAAGGAGGTTGTCTTAGACCCCTTCAAAAGCCTTCCTATGCTCGGTGTCCCAACACCATTCCGCATCCTTCGAAAAGAGATTCGACAAGGGCGGTACAATTTCTGCATAATTCGCGCTATACTTGTGTAAGTAGCTACTGAAGCCAAGCCACTTGCGCAAGTCCTTCTGCTTCTTTGAAACCGGCCAGCCTACTTGACCTTAGCGAGATCCGCTCGAAGGTCAAGCTTCATAATGAAGCACCCTTTAAAAGCGATTTCTTCAGCGCCAAAGATGCATTTATCGGCATTAGCACACAACTTATTCATGCGCATGCACTCGAGCACCGCTCTCAAATGGACGAGATGGTTTTCCACATTCGTCCTCCCATGCAGCGTCTTCTCCGATACATGAGCATCGCTTACTGGGTAACGTCTCACTCCACGTGCATTACTGGGTTCTCCTCTTCGATGCCTTGGACCTCGTCCGATCATGCCACTCGTGGCATGCAGCAACTGCTCTGATACTTGAGCAGCGCTCAGTGGCTTTCATGCCACTCCACGTTCAGCCTGCGAGCTATGCTCGGGGGTATTGTCCGATCCAGCTTCGGTGTTCGCCAACTCGGATACACTGATCTCCAGCACGTTGACCGTATCGGTCCTATGCCCGCGCCAATAACATTTTTGCTTCCAAGCAGAGTTGGGTTCATGACTCACCATAGCTCCACCAAGAGACGTGCGCATAGCGCCCAAGGTCTTCGACCTCCAGTCGATCCATGGCTCATGGTGTTCCAGCCATGCCATACCCAGGATGTGGTCATACCTTGAATGCAAGTCTAAATCTAAGCAGGGTTCCACGCTATCACAGCCACGAAACTCGACACCGAGGTCTGCAGGACCTTCGGCACCGTGACATATGTCCCCGTCGCTAAGCGAACAGTGATGATGTCACTCTACCGCGCCTTCAGCGCCTCAGCATACAGCTGACTTCTTTTCATCGTGGAGTGTCAAGCATAACTGCCCGACGCCCCGGAATCGATGAGGATCTTCCATGGTTTCTCGAAGCCCTTCACGGTCGCCTCCACGACCAGCAAGCCCGGCTTGCATACACGTTCCGTATTCAAGAGCACGGAGCTCTTCGGGGCTGGGCCCTGCTGACCTTTACCTCCTTGAGGTTCAACAGAATTCAGTTCTTTCCCAGTAGGCGCGGAGCGGCCTACTGGGAGTTGTCGTTTCCCCACTACAAACCAGAAGACTGACAAGAAGCGGGACATCGGTTCGATGAACGTTGACGCACCTTGCGCAGGGGACAACCAATCCGAAGGTGGATGTCTCCACAGACGAAACGCCGTTGGGTGTTCGAACGCTGCTCGGTAGCTTGGGGCTCTGCATCCTCGTCCTCAGCATAGCTGAGATCGATCGGCTCAGACCCGCTCGACGAGCTGCTAGAATGTGATATCTAACCAAGACGTGCCGACTTTAAGTTGAATTCGGCAATCAATGCCACAATCGCCGCTTCTTCAAAAGAAGACGGGTGCACACGGAAGACTTTTATTCTGGTCACGCCAGTGCGAAGGCGCTCCATAAAAACGGTCACTGTGACCGCCTCAGAAAGCGGATCGGCTGTCATATTAACGGTGAGAGTACGCAACTCTTGGACAAAGTCCATTAATTCCTTCTTGCCCTGTCCGGCGGCAGGGAAACGCGATCGCACGCGATTTGCCTGGTTAGGCGCTGAAAACACTCGGGAAAGCTGCAGCTTCAGCTTGGTCCAGGAGAGAAACGCCGCTTTAACCGAAGTGCCGCACATCAGTGCCCATTCTCGCGCTCGACTCCCAAGCTTAGAGATAGCTAGCGCCGCGCTGTTGCTCATTCTGATGCATGACAGACATTATGGCCATCTCGAACTCTCTCAACCAAAGCAGGATATTCTCTCCATCCTTGCCCTCAAAGGTCTTCACCCTCATCATGAGCGATTTGGGGGTCGGGGGAGTCATCCGTCGCCGATGGTGGCGTCATGGACGCAGTCGATGCCGACTTTTCTGCTTAATGTGCTCTATCAGAAAATTTTTATAGCTTAAAAACGCTTCTAGGCGCGCGCTGATCGCTTCAGGCCCTTGCAGAAAGAGTTGTTGCACGCCCTCAGGGCCAAACAGATTCAACTTTTTAAGCCCGTCTAGGGCAAATAGGAGAACTGCTCCATTCTCACAGAGGGTCGGTCCTAAAGACTCAGGTGTTGATTGACTACAAGTGCTACCAAGTGCAGGGGGCTGCCACAAATTTTTCACTTTGAGGAATCTTGGTTACGGTCGGTGACCTTCGTTCTATACTTACAACCAATACGAGTGTAGCGGATCGCAACCCACTTAATCCAAGAGCAACTACAACCTAACCGAAGGCAAATTAGCTCTTCCGTTCAAAATGTAAACAGTACTTCTCGTTTTTTTTTGCAGCAAAGCCAATCTGCAGGTTTTTCTATCTGTATAGAAATCCTAATTAAGTGTATAACTCTTGGCTGTTCCAGCCACGTACTGACTTGTTGATTAAGTGTAGCCACACCAATGTGTGATAACACAATCTTGTGTAGCCTACATCTTTTCCTGATGACACCATCTTGTGTGACTAAACACCCTTCATATCAGGGATCGTGTTACAAATTTTCTCTCGGGGATA
This sequence comes from Plasmopara halstedii, assembly GCF_900000015.1. Classification (NCBI taxonomy): domain Eukaryota; phylum Oomycota; class Peronosporomycetes; order Peronosporales; family Peronosporaceae; genus Plasmopara; species Plasmopara halstedii. The sequence continues at coordinate 188,712 of NW_020189499.1, forward strand.
TTTACAAGGAATTGAGGACAGTGAAGGCATTGAAATGGTATGGGGAGTTATGGAAAAGGAGCTGAGAATGTCGTTTGTCGTCTATAAACTGTCATTGATGTAACTAAGTGCGTGGGGCGGGACAGCTTTACTCGGGGATTGTTTGGATCTTATTTATCCGTTATTGAAGAAATGGCGAGGCGCGATGACAAAAGATTCACCAGTCGTGTTGCTCCTGGATAAGAAAAAAGTCATGAAATCGACTTGATTCCGTAAACAAAGTATTGCATCTCGACGCAATACACCCTACCGAGGGGCGATGTGACGCCAGTATCTTATTACTAAAAAAGCAGATAACAGTAAGTAAGATTAAAGAATCCCTAAACTCGGCGCGGAGATTTTGTGTTGAAATTGAGAACGGTAAGTTGTAGATCGTGTGTGCTTATGTAAGAAAAAATGCAACCATGATTACTGTAAAGACGCCGTTGAATTCGCAGCAAAACCGCAAAATTGTCTGGACTTTGTTCAATGTTCTCAATATAGTTGATATTTTTATCAACTGCTGCCGAGAACCTGCGATATCCCTTCCACCGCGGTGACTGGCGGGGCGGGATGCTCTGGTGGCGAATGATTGTGCCTCAAAGACAGTCTAAATCACTAGCGATGTTCAATCATTTGGTGGTACAGCTGTTCAGGCTACATCTTGGCCGTACAAACCTTTATCAGCGATACATTCGTACATAGTCATGCAGCCACGAGAAGTCGACTGGGGGAAACCATATTGAACATTTGCGAGCAGTGCTTGAGTGTATGCGCTTTAGAAAGCCTTCCACCAATTAGGACTAGTCTATATTATAAACCGAAAAAGTACGTCCTTGGGATGCCTTATTTTAAAGCTGAGCCTGTCCAAAGATCCCGCTATCATAAAAGCCATTACAGATGAGTCAGTCAAACGAATTTGACCTGGCCAGGTACGTTCACAAATTGCATTGCGAACCATTTCGATATGGCACCAGTCACTTCAAAAGAATAGCATTGTATTGGGACGCACTGGAAAAGGCGGCATTTAAAAGTGCGAAATAAATCCTCGTGCGGCACCAATTCTGGGTCTTTCAGATTCGGAATTGTTATTCCACGTCGACTGCGACGCTTCAGCCTTTGCAATAGGCTCTTCTTTGCTCTAAGCAGATGTCATTGGACACGAGTGAATGATTGAGTTCGTTTCTCGCCAGCTGAAAGCGACGAAAGAAATTACTCAGTTCATGACAAGAAGCTACTCGCAAGGATGTATGCGCTCGTCGCATTCAGGGTGCAACTACTTTGTTTTACACCAACTGTCATCTATACCGATGATAGCTGCAAGGCCACTATAACAGACTCAAGATCTTTTGCTAATGAGCATCATTTCATTTCATGCATCGTCACATCGTCCGTCACCTTATCTCTAAAACAGAATGTCAAGGTGGTTGTCCTTCTTCGTCGAGTATACATTTGAGGGAAGGTATGATTTGGTTAACTGAATGAGGTGATGGACAAGGTTTCGTGTCACAATGACCATGAATTACCGCATGTCAAAATACGTACAGGTACGATATAAACGCAACAGGTGTTTTGCTGCTAGAAATTTAAGAAGCAAAAGCAATTTTAAGCTCAGATTCTATCCATCAAGGCGCGCAGAGGCACACCTTCACCGATATTCCTTAAGCCAAGGCTAGCTGTATTACATAACTGGTGCACTGACACTTAACGTGTAGTGGTGCCTCATGACGAGGCACATGAAACCTCCTTTGTGTGGTGACCACGGGAGACAAGACATATGATGGTACACGCTATGTATTGGTGGCTTGAATGTATAAGGGTGTCAGCACTAATGAACGCTCATGTAAATCTTGTCAGCAAAGCAAACACATGTCACCGTTGACCAGCCTGCCGAATCCGAGCATCCCCTCCGGATACTGACCGCTGTGGGATAAGATACTTTTTGTTTCGTGAGTTGTTTATAAATCCATCATTTAGGTCAACCAATTATGCCGTTTCACAGCACATCCTTTCTAATATACAGAATTTGCGTCGGAATTGATAATATTAATACTCATCTACTCGGTCTAGGACACTAAACAAAGTACAACCGACCCTGCTGTTCTGCAGCAAATCCTTTCTTAAATTGGCTTTTGAGTCGGAGTTGAGAGTAATAGTACTTATCAACCAAGTCAAATATAAAGCTTAACCGACCATGCTGTTCCACGGCACATTCGTTTTCAAATCATCATTTGCATCGGAGTTACGTTTACATTTAAATTGTTTTTAAGCATACACAAGTCGTAAGACAATCTGGTGCAAATATCTGGCGCCGAATGGTACGATTTCCCTCTCACCAATTCCAATTTGAGCATCGTGTGCAAGCAACACATTTTACCCATGGCGTCACATTATTTCCTTGATACAAACATTGACGTGTGACAGTCCAACTATCAGGTGAATTGGTGACAAGTCCCCTGTTATGTGGTCAGCACCCCCAAGGGAGTTTTCGACTTCCTAATTTGCCTTCTCCCACGCAAGCGTGCAAGAAAAGGCCACCTCCGCACGAC
>NW_020189499.1:191288-192299 GCF_900000015.1 Plasmopara halstedii
ATCGCGCTATCAACACCTCAGCATACAGCTAACTTCCCTCCATCGGGGATCGTCGAGCATAATTGCCCGACGCCCCAGAATCGATGACGATCTTTCGTGGCTTCTTGAAGCCCTTCACGGTCGCCTCCACTTCCAGCGAGCCCGGCTTGCACACACGATCCGTGTTTAAGAGCACGGAGCTCTTCGGGGCTGGGCCCTGTTGACCCATGCCTCTCTGAGACTCAACAGAACTCAGTTCTTCCAAATTACCAGACTGGTAGGCATTAGGGCGATGGTTCGAGGAACCTTGACGCGGCTTGCACAGACGGCAACCGTTCCGAAGGTGATGAATGCCTCCACAGACAAAACACCGTCGTATATTTGTGTGCTGCTATAGCTGAGTTCCATGGGCACAGGCCCGTTCGACAAGCTGTTGGAGTGTGCATTCCAACCAAGTCGTGCAGATTTGAAATTGAACTCGGCATTCAACACCACATTCACAGCCTCTTCAAATTAGGACGGATGCACACGGAAGACATCCATTCTGGCCACGCTAGTGCGGAGGCCTTCCATAAAGACGGTCACTGTGACCGCCAACGGGAGAGGATCTGCTGCCATCCTGGCAATGAGAGTTCGCAACTCTTGGACAAAGTTCACTTATTCCTTGGTGCCCTGTTGGGCGGCAAGGAAACGCGATCGCACGCGATACGCCTGATTAGGCGGCGAGATCACTCATTAAAAGCTGCAATTTCAGCTCCGCCCACGAGGAAACCGCAGCTCCGACCGAAGTGCTGCACGTCAGTGCCCATTCTCGCACTCGATCACTGAGCTTTGAGATGGCTAGCGCCACGCGCTGTTGCTCGGTCAGGAGCATGGCGGGTGCGATGGCCATCTTGACCTCTATCACACAGAGTGGGAAATTCTCTCCATCCTTCCCCTCAAATACCTTTAAGCTCACCATGAGCGGCTTAGGTCGGAGGAAGTCATCCGTCACCGACGGTGGCGTCATAGACGCAAACGATGCAGACATCT
>NW_020189499.1:192309-192431 GCF_900000015.1 Plasmopara halstedii
ACCATATTAAATATGCAAAGGGGTGTCCGAGAAGTATATAAATACACATATCACTGCAGTGTTGGTCGACAAGTTTGAAAGCACGGTGAATGACAAAAGAAGCGGGCGTGAAGATTTGATCG
>NW_020189499.1:192441-195073 GCF_900000015.1 Plasmopara halstedii
ACCCCTGCAGCTTACTATCGTAAACTTTTTCAATTGTGGAGTTACGTCGACTGTATTCAAAAGTCTCGACGTGCATTCGCAACTGAGATGATTCAGCCCTCGCATACGCTCCTTGATCTTTGCCATCGCGCTACGTACCTCTGCGTCTCAAAACCACATTAAAGCTTTGTGGCATAGGGTAGCTGAGCAATAAGAAACGATAGCGATGGTGCTTAGCATTCAGCAGATCTTTTAAATACCCGGATCGGTCATAATAGCACAACTGTGATTGGGTTGACTTCGATAAGCTTACGTTGAGCACAGGTTTTGCTTGCATTTTCTTTTGAATGTTATAAGCAGATTCAATTCTAATTTGTTATGACTGTGAGCTATCCTACGTAGCACGAGCGTTTCATAGTCTTTCAGACCACCGTCACAGCATGTGTGGATTGGTTAACTGCATTCAATGAAAGTTTTGGCCTACTAGAACATTGTTTGCGCTTTGCCTGCCTTGAACATTGATGTATAGTGTTTAAGCATCCTGGCTCTCAGCCGCAATGTTGCGCACCAGCTCATTATCATTCAGACCAAGTTACTTCTTCTGGTACGATTTGTTGCCATTAGCGAGTCGAAATGGATCAGCAGGTGTCCCAACTACGACCGCAGCTATTTCGTAGAGAAATCAGAGGTACTTGGTCAAAAGGGTTTGGGCCTGCAGAGTCATGTCTGCGTTATCCTACGCAAAATGAATGCGTGGGAGCAAATACCACCAACACCGCGGACTCCGCGCACGATTTCGGAGGAACACTTCCCACAAAGCGATGAGCGCGTTTGTCTGACCATCCGCAAACGGATAATAAGACAAACACTTGGCCAAACATGCCGCCACATACAGCAAGATCTGATCTGTTGATACACCCACTAATATAGGTTGGGCTACCAACACATGGCGCCCACCAAGCATTGTATCGATTTTAATTCAGTTCAATCGTAGTCTTCACCTCGTGCAGTTTCCCTTACATGATGCATGTATCATAAGGCACCACTACACACTGAGTGTCGTGTGCGCAAATGTGGAAATACAGCAGCCAAAGCCTTGATACAAGGTATAATGGTTCAGGTATGCGACCGCGCGCCTAGATAAAGCGGCATCTGTGTGCTTGAATTCCTAGCTTCCTCGAGCTTTTAGTAGCGCAACCCATGTTACGTCTAACGAACTGGCCGTTTGAATTCGGAAGAGCGGAGCACACATTGTAGATTCTATCACAAAACGAAGGCATTCATTTTTGCCGCACTCTAGCACCATAAAACATACGTTTACAAACTTTGGTGAAGGGTTATGCCATATTCGGCATAATGGTTTCTTGGCACCCTCTATTCGGGATGGTACCACGCGGGTTTTTCTTACCATCACGGCGTGGTATTACTTAAGCGAAAGCTAAGAAGAACCCGAAGGGTTTTTTTACGATAGCTGACCCACTGCTCGCAATAAGGCAGTGCAATTGCCCTTAATGACAGATTCATTTATGACAGATGATGAGCTCAGGCCAAACCGCGGTGAGCTCAGCCTCCAAAAGTTCCTTGCACCCCTTAGGAAAATTATTTCCAATTCGATCAAAGCCTTTGCGGGGGGGGGGTAGTGAGAGGAGACAAACAGCCCCTCGGCACTTACCCAAAGATCATCACTACTACTTACGCTGCGCTTGACACACAATCTGCTGACTCAGCAGCGGCGTTAAGAATGGATCATCTTCTTAACTTCAGAATCAAACCCTTCCAGTCGTGAATTGTAGTCGCTTTTCGACTTCTAGCTCCAGCACGGGAGATCGCGACACTAAATAACTTCCACTCTTCATCGGCTCAGCACAGAAGACACCACTTCACAGCTGTTCTCATTCATCCCATCAGAGATACACCCTGGGGCTCAGGACATCTAGTCGTCCTTTCCCATCCCACATAGAAACACTTAGGGGAACGTCATAAACAATCGCTCGTTTCTGTCTTAACCTGAAATCTTGGCTTGCTGCCGCTATTATTTTCTGAGCTCTGCCCAAGGCACGCAACAAAAATACATTGTTATCACCTTTGAACACCCTAATGTCCTGCACGGGGCCATCGCACTTTCGTGTTCACGCCAAACAAAAATGTTTCTGCTTCCTGACAGAGGTAGGTTCATGACTCGCCAATGTTTCACCAGGAGAGTTGTGCTTGGAGCCTAACTGTCTCGACTCATAACTCGTGGCGTTCCAGTCGCGCCAGGCATAGAATGAGATCGTTTTTCGAATTCAGGTACAAGACTAGACAATGTTCTATGCTGTCGTAGCTTTCAAAGTTTTCTTGAAGTCCTGGCATAAACTTCAGCATTTAACAAAGAATTTCCACCACAAGACACGCGGCTGTCGTACTAGAATTTGGCCTCCGGGACAGGTACTCTAGCATTTCATGTTTCATTCTCGCAAAGAATACAGTCATTCCATGGCAAGTGACTATATGTACTGATAAATTGCAGCAAAGTTACCGTAAATGATGCAGAGAGGGAACTTTGTCTCTCAGAATCCGCGCCAACAAGCACACAGATGTTAAGTCCGGCATTAAATAATATCTGATATGTGGTGTTATGACGGAGTTAAGTCACAGTCATGGTTAGATTTGT
>NW_020189499.1:195083-199642 GCF_900000015.1 Plasmopara halstedii
TTTGAGTGCGGGAGATGAAGCTGTTCTCTACCCATGCTTGCCTTCAGAACTGGCGAGACTTGGAGATTTTGGTGTCATTGACACAGCGCTTATCGGGTAAGGGAGTTGTTTGCTCAGCAAATGAAGTTGCAGTGTCTAACGGACACGCGAGGCTCGTTGAGGCAGCAATTGATTGGAACTGTAGATGTTTTCAACCCTAATGAGGGAGGGTGTAACGGAGTTACACGAATCCTAATTACAGGGGTGTGTGCGTGACACATGAGATGTGCATAATGTGACCACACACCCAACAGGATTACGGTACGGGGCTAGGTAGCCAGTACTTATGCATGTATTTGAATTTTATATATATAGTATTTAAAAAATTGTAACATAGGATAAAAATTTAAATAAAAATCGGTTTTGAAATTAAATCGAAAAGTCGATTAGCCTTGGGTAGGCAATAATTACTCTAGAGTAAGTGGATAACGATCCGCTAATTCATACTTGGTTCTTGTAAAGAACGAAAGGTCAGGTGACTTAAAACTCTCCTCAAGCGCGGATCTACGGCAGCCCCGCTGCAGACACGATGTTGCAAAGAAGTGAAAAGGAGCATACTCGTTTTTCGTGTCGTCCACTTCTGCCTGGTTAAAACCATCAACCAGAACAATTGGCGCCTCCATCTCTTCGACCTTACTCTTGACCGACTTGGAAGTTACTTGTCACGGTATGACAAGCACCTTCTTCCTTTTGATGCACGCCAGGTAAAATGCAATAACCATGAGAAAGCAGGACGTTTCGACTCCCGGTGAGCCTACTATCACAATAAATACGATGTTTGTTTCCATACTATGTGTACATGTTGATTATTCACAACCGTAAAGCTCGGTTTAAGGTAATCTCAAAAATTATGGGCAGCGTAACAAAGTCCATGTTTATGACATCGCTTTAAATGCAAGATCAAGTTTGGGTCGTCTCTACGAAAATGGTCCATCTGAAAAATAAGACTTTCACTGCATGACACTGTAACGTTCATGATCTTCAAGTGATTCCAGATTTCTAGCGCTTCCCATATATCTTGAAAGATTTAGTCATATGGTTGGTAGTTTTTGGAATACTCAAGAAATAGTAGAAAGTGTGCAGTCGTCTCAAATACTAGGCAGAAAACAGGTGGTACATACATATCGCCGTCGTCTTACTGTTTTACATGAAAAACTTATACTTGCTAGCGCTTAATTTCGATAATGAGGCGCCAGGAGCTCGAAAACAACCCTATAATACTTATTGTGGTAGTCTTTTGACACAACGTGATCGCCTGCATGTCTAACACATAGCGGATTGTAAGGATGAGATAAGAGGCCATCACGGCTTAAAGTCAATCAACACTATCTAAAAAAAGGAAATTATACAATTGCGTGGATCTCCCCCTTCACGTTTCTTCCGGTAAGGTGCAGACAAAAAAATTTTAATTGAAGTCCATTCTCATTTTAGTACATGATAACTCAAACACAATATAGCTTTCTTGCACAAAAGTACTGGTTTCTTGAAAAGTACCGGTTTTAAAAAATGAGGCCTTGCATTATTTGGGAAAAAGTCCCTACCTGTATTACCTGTATGCCAATGTTTAGATGAATAGCTTACGTGTCTTCAACACCACAATAGCTCTGACAATAATAGAAAAGGCGTTGGATAAGACGCAAGAGATTTTAATCCCGATACCTCTCACAAATGGCTTTCAGGATTAGGCATTTCAGGATTAGGCATTTCAGAAAGATGAGCTGACATGGCTCATTCACGAACATTTAGTATGCTCTCAACATATGTTTCTTTACGACGTGAAGGAAAGATGCAGTCAGGCACGACAGCTTCTGTGTTGTGTGGATGTGAAAGAGAGATATGGCGAGGATGTGACAACGTCTTGATGGCGGTTGACATTTTGCTGCTTGTGTTTGATGCGCTGTTCATTGAATGAAAAAGAAGACGTGTGCTCTAAGTCAGTCAAAACGATGCCATCGTCAAATGCTCGTCGACAAGCCAACCGTGCAAGATGCTCTATACCTGAATGCGGAAAGTTTGCACAAACTCGTAAACTATGTAAAGCCCACGGTGGTGGCTCTCGTTGTCACCATCCTAACTGCCGAAAGCTTGCTCAAAGCCGAGGTCTGTGTATTGCGCATGGAGGTGGCCGTCGATGTGCGTTTGACAATTGCTCCAAGCTTGCCCAGTCCAAAGGCTATTGTATTTCACATGGCGGTGGCCGCCGTTGTCATGTCATCGACTGCGATAAGTTCGCGCAAATTCGCGGTTATTGCAAGTCGCACTCGAAATTTGTTGAATTGGGCTCTGGATCATGGTCTCCGGTGTCGATTACTGGATCAACAACGGACAGTTTTCTTATGAAACGCACGATCTTGCCGAACAACTCGAAGATTTCGATAGACTTTCTTATCAACCCATGCAGCATGACTTTCGACTACAAGGAAGTAGTGCCATCATGTCTACATGTGACCAATTCTGGTTTGGCCCACCAACGCTCGCTTTTATCTTACCTCGATACAACGAAGACATTAATAGCAAAACAGACTCGAACCTAAGTGACAACGATTACGCAGTACCAATTATAATCTCCATGCGTAACAAACTAGAACGTCTAACATTTTTTTGAAACAAGATATGCATTATGCATTTTCTTTCGAGCAATTACCAGAATCGTTATTGTGATCGTTCACTTCTAAGGCCTTTAAAATCTCCTGCCGAAACGTCACTTAATCTATCGTTGATAAACGCATGCTGTGGACTTGCAATTAGAAATACGGATGCAAGATAATTGAAACGTATGTAAGCGATATCGTGATTCTCGTGGATGGCACAAACCTTGAAGATGGGGATAAAGCACACAAGACCATCACAAGTTTTGGCCAATGCAATCTCGCACCGAAATTCTCTCGTTCACACTATCGTCTCTGTACATCGAGAGACTCTTCTACCATGTCTTTTCTGTTATCCTGGTACCATTTCCTTTAATCATAAGTAGGCCATGAGGCTTCTCCATTTTCGGAAGAGGCAAATCTCTCGCCTTTCTAATTATTAATGTCATTGAATGCCTTTCACATTTCCTGGTATCAGATTATAATATTCTTGCTTGCGATATTTACGTCAGTTTTACGGCCTTGATAGCACATGTATTTCTTATTATCCACTTGGATATGACTTTGAAAACATAACTTCGTAACTTTTTTTAAGAAAAGGATAAAATTACGTCAGAATTGTATTTATTTTATGTAAAATATAGTCTGTTTGATTCGTAAGCACCGCCACAAGGTCTTAAGGACTTGCGCACTCAACTGCAGAAAGGAAGACCTATGCGATATCGCATATTGCAGACAAAACTCCCGAGTCAGCTAAGCTGAAGCCAAAGGTCTCACTGTTTTCCTGGTTCCCTTCGCTTTCAATCATGTGCCGATTAGCCGAATCGATTTATAAATAGGTGAAGTCATTGGGCGATTTGTGGTTTACTACATGAGTCTTCGGAGTACCAGCACTTTTCAAGGTTCGTTTAGAAGATTACATATGATATTTCTCAGGCTTTAATAAACAATTTTTCTTACGCTGAAACACTCCTCAAAATAGGAATGTTAAAATCTGTGACTGTTCATATCGATTTGTGGATGAAAAGGAAAACATCTGGATGACCGACCTAACGATCCAGCGACAATTCCAACCGGAGATGTCTGATAGTCCAGTACTTGTGAAAAAATTCGGAACGAAAAATTGCGCGATTCCTTACCCTACAGTGTGGCTGTAAGGACTTTTGTCAATGCTACCCTACAGTGAGGTTGTAAGGGTTTTTGACTATGCTACCCTACCCATTAGTGATTATTCGCGTTCTAAAGATGATGAGACTATCTTGATCAACAAAATTCATGGGTGAAAACTCAATGAAAACACTAGTAGTAATACTTAGACGGAAGTTTTTTTCCTTACCGTAATGTACGACTGAGATCACTCCTGAAACCTTCTTTTGGGACAGCAGCGATTTCGACGGCACAACCCCTCGACCACCTTAGAGCGGGAGCCACGTCGTTTAAAACCGCTCAACGTTCAAACGATGTAATAATTGCCTGCGCAACGTGGCGGCTCATCATTTGTCGAAAATCTATGTCACACATCTACTATGTCCGCTTAAGTACGACAGAAACTCAATCTGCCGGATCTCGGAAAGATAGTGAAGCTTTTCTATGCGAAAGTCGGCGTGGCGGACAGCGCGTTCGAGGTGAAGATCGACGATGCTGCATCCGTTTCAGCGCTGAAGGACACAATCGCGGAAAAGCAGAAGTTCGACTTTCTTCTGCAGTTGAGTGCGCAAGTCCTTAAGACCTTGTGGCGGTGCTTACGAATCAAACAGACTATATTTTACATAAAATAAATACAATTCTGACGTAACTTTATCCTTTTCTAAAAAAAAATTTACGAAGTTATGTTTTCAAAGTCATATCCAAGTGGATGATAAGAAATACATGTACTATCAAGGCCGTAAAACTGACGTAAATATCGCAAGCAAGAATATTATAATCTGATAC
>NW_020189499.1:199652-213535 GCF_900000015.1 Plasmopara halstedii
ATCCACGTGTCATGGACCTCTCCTTGTCGGAGTTGCTGGGTACCGAGTACTGATCTTGATATTTCATCATGGCACGTCCGAGGACAATAGTGCAATCTACACGCACACCATGAAAGGAAATGCACTTTTTTTCTAGCTGTGCTTATTAAATTGTATTTTTATTAAATTTGTTCGTATCGTGGTGGCGCTCTTCGGGAAGGTATGCAACTCTTGGAATCCACGTAGGTCAAACAGAAAATCCCATCCGAGCTTGCAGTCCCTTTAACATCATTGTTACTCGCACTACAACACAGTCACGGTGCACATTCGACTGGCATGTTCACTTTTTGCTCATGTAACACATTCCCCCTTGTTTTATGAGCAAAGAGTATCAAGGGTAAAAAGAGCCCTCTTTCAGCCGTTCTACTATCGATTTGTGTTTGATAATTATAGCGTGCCCTCAGCAGCTATTTGGATATCGATGTGTAAGACATTTTACGTATTTTACCTAACATACTGAAAAACTGATTTCTAACAGATAACGTTGGCAGCTTAGAGGTTAGGAACTTATCAGACAAATGTACGGTGAAGCCGCGACCAAAAAATAAATTTTAACGAGTTAAAAGACATCTTCCTCTACTGCAAATTGCTTACACATAAATAGAATGCAAATGAAATATACAAAACCGATGACTTTTTTATCATAAAATCACAGACTCCAAAGAAATCTCCTGGAACAGTCAGCAAAAGGCACATTTCGAGGTTAAAAGCTGACTTCTACTCTTAATGGCAATTTCAAACTTTGGATTGGAGCGAAGTTGCAAAATGGACGCTTTCATACTTCATAGGCTGGTTTAACCAAGAAAGTTGATGAAATTTTGATTGTACTCGATGCTTATGTAGAAGCGATGAAAGCGGGGGAAGGTGTGGGTGTACATTGGAGATTACCGACTCATCCGGGAGAAAAGCATGTGCCGTCAGAGTGTGTACACTTGGCATCAAAGTTGCCACATCACTGGCTATCGTCGGGGAACGCCTTTTTTCTTTGCTTACTGATAAATGCAGCCCTGGTACTGATGATGAATGTGATGATAACATCACGTTTCGCGTATTTGAAACATCGAGTTTCTGGGCAAATAGAGCTTCACGACGAAGTTTCGCCTTGATGCTACGATATGGCCAGCGATACCGAAGTCGCTGGCAGTTGCGCTTGAGCGTGATTGGAGCCACACCGAGCAGTTTGGCCGCATCATCTTGACGATAATGTGAGTATTCTTGTAGTATTTGAATAGGAAAGTCAAACTTGCGTCGACTCTTGCGCACGGGAGAAATCTCAGCTTCCGTCTTGATTGCGGACGGCGAGGATAGTGGGGTCCAAGTCATTTCAAAGCGCGAAAGGACTGGAAGATTGCAAAGTGATAGAGGTGCTTTAAACAAGAGCTTGTTAGCGCATTAATGTCTGTACTAATTTCCATGGGCTCCGACAGGAGTTTGCAAGCGATGCGTTTGGTTGTGAAATTTTTGATGGTAGAGACAGAGGTCCATTGCAGTTCCATGCAATTGGAGCATTTGTGGGGACGGATCATTGATCTGTTAGCTCTGCATTCAACCTCGTTCTAAAATTTACCCAACACCATGATCTAGTGTTGTCTTGTGGTACATCGAACCTGTTACGCCAAAGGAAAACGATAGGGTTATCTGGTGGCTCACTAAGGCAGTCAGTCACTTTTAGGTGTCACTTTGTCCGTGATTGGCGAAAGAGTCTAGCATTTTCAGTAAGAAGTTAAGAGCGTGGTTACGTTGTCACCTCGATTCAACGAGGAGCACAAAAGCTACTTATTATTAATTTCAGGACCGCTACATTGGTCATCAATCTGCGTCTTAGTACCACGTGGGACCTGCTTTACTCAAATTGAGCTCTAGTTTTATTGAAGTCGAGAGCTTGAGTCATACGGCGTCATACAGATGCAGATCAGAAGTCTCATCTCAAAATAGAGCCCAAATTGTTTTAAATTTATCTCTTTTCTGATCATGAAGAGCAAGCATCAGCTTTAATCAGTTGAAAAGCTTTAGCATGGCTGTCTTGCGACGCAATCTTGGCCAAGCATCCGATTCAGGTCGAGGGCGCAGTGGCTCAACAATATGGGAAGATGAAGCTGATGAATATTGGAAGAAAATGGAACCAACGAAACAATGTCGACGACTTACCACCTATTTTGGAAGATTTGTGGCCATAGTGCTTATATGTGGGGGTGTCTTTTTTGGTGCTCGTGTAGCACTAGATCACGATAGTATCACTAGACTTAAAACCAGATTTATAGACGTTATTGCCGACGCCCAAAAAAACGTCTCAAATGCTAATGAAGCATTCACGACAACGTCAAAAAGCATGGAAGAGATCCAAGTGACGACAAAGTTGGAAGTTTCTTCCACTAAAATGGATCAAGAGATCTTGCGTGGAAGCTGCCGAGTGCGCGGAGTTCAATCCAGTTGGCATCAGGAAATGTGTAGAAAGCTTTGCACGCGGTAGGCTTTCAAGAGGCCTCTATATCATCTGACTGTTTATAAAGCTAATATTTGATTCTGGTGCCTTGATTAGTGACCCACATAACGCTGCATGTATGAATGGGTGCTCATATGGCTCTCTCACAATGACCAAGGTGGTGTGCGACAAGATGGAGGCAACAGAGGCCGCATCAGCCTCGCGTTGCCCAGACGGCGTCAGCTGCTTGGAAGCTTGTCGGGCCTACGATGATCAACTGCCTTTCCCAGATTTGCGTAATTCATGTGTCCGCGGCTGCTCCAATATTGTGCCCTCGGCTTGCGCTCGTTCATTACAGATTTACCGGGATCTTATTCAGAATATGCCTTAGCAATTTAGAGAAAATTATGATGCACAATTCGAATTGTTGGGTGTATTCGCCAGACCTGATTCTAGAGGCTTACTTTAAATCCTATTGTGATCATAGAATTGCGTTGGTCAAAGACATCGGAGCCCACACGATTGAGGTGGGATTTGTGATACATCGCGACTACAATTACCGAGTACAAATGAAGTGCTAACAGCGGTGATTCTCTCTTTTAATCATTTGGCTAAAATAGTGAGTTCTGTGATGGGACCCTAAAAAAGAGTATGTTTTCCATAGTCTGGTGTCATCACTTCGCTTCAATGTTCTCAGTCTCTGACCTACAGACAGTAGTAGTGAGACCTCCATCTCCTCCCGTCAATGATTAGCAAGATATGCAGCACTCGATAGCTCATTCTACAACTTGCCTACTGCTTCCTATTTCTTCAATAATGAAGACTCTTTCTATTCGCGGTACAAAATCTAGAAAAGCTCGCAAGAGTCGTCGTGTCTATGACTTTGACTTTAACTTCCTCTCGCGCTACTTTCACATGCCACAGAAGGAAGCAGCAGCAGTACTAAATGTCTCTGTTATCACGATTAAACGCAACTGCAAGCACTATGGCTTCAAGTGGCCCTACCGAGCTAACAAGTACAAAAGCCGCTCTGAAGTAGTGCTTTCCGAAAAGGCCAGAGCCTTCCACGAGTTGCCACTCGAGTGTATGAAGAAACAGAATGATACGGAGTTGCAGCAGTCAAGCGAATGTGATACCGACACGGAGAGCAACGAGGATGACGACGTGACTACGAATTATTGTGAAATTCTCTTTATGCTCAAAGCTTCGCAGTAATTGTATTTGTATGTTAAGTAGTGACAGAGTTGTGTGTACTTTTTATCAAATCCAGATACTATTTATTATATGATTTCGTTATTAAACATTAAACCAAGTGTTAAACTTGATTCCCGCCACAGATGCAGGCACCACAATCTGCACTACCTCTAAAGAGTCAGTAAAGATTTTCTTCACGAGATTCGTGGTAAACAGCAGTTCTGCTAACTCTTTTATATCTAGAGCATCCAACTCATAACAATGAGATCTTTGATTCCTAGCGAATTCATAAAACCTTTCGCAGGTTCTACCACGACTTATTTTCGAATTTGACATCATCATCGAACCACGTTGCTCATAACATACCAATGCCAAACTACTTTGTCATTGATGCCCGTTTCAGCTTTAGCTCTGAGCTAGACAATTCCCTTTCGACTTCTCATCAAGACTTCGAAGCTCAACAACCAAGAACCAAGTCTGCTTGGAGAAAACTATCTCGAACACGCAGTGGTTCAATCTCAATCGAGTCTTTCAATACTGTTCCAGTATCTCCAGTAAATCGATTTGCTCATTCTATGGGTATCGAACGCACAAAATACAAACCCAAAAGTATCTGGAGGCGTTATACTCCGCCAGCAACGTCAACTAGTGTCCATGGTTATCAAAAAGATGATCCATCGAGTTTATCATATGCAGCAAAGTCGAATCGACGAAGTGCATGGCGTCGATTTACAGAGAATGTGGACAAGTGTCTTTACCGCATGATGAGCAAGTTTTACAAATAAGGTCGATGTCTTGAAGTCAATTACAAAAATGTTTATAAAATCATAGTAGCATTAATATTTAGACTACTAATACTGAGTGTAAACATATTACTATTTTCAAAGTCAGCTACACGACTCTTCTCGTCACACTCCTATGCGTTCCATCTCAGGAATACGAGAGACACTACGACAAAAAAGTACTTGAGCTGCAACTTCAATGTCAAGCCGTGCTTTCTTTTCTCGCATTAATTGTCCATAACTCGTAAAAGCTTCTTGAAATGGAGTAGAAACGGCACTGATACTAAGATATTTTTTTGCCAAACGAGCAAGAGACGGAAAAAGACGCTGATATCTACTCCACCATTCAAGCGGATCATGCTCACTTTCATTCGTGGCTGGCACCGGTGGAGAGTCCAAATATTGTTGTACCTGAATTTTGACTCTTTCCAGCTCGCTAGCAGGCTCTTCGAAGGGAAAAAAATCATGAAGCAAAGTCACTGCTTTTTTAGCAAGCGAGCCACTTGATCGAGTAGCATTCTTTGCTCCTTGATGTTGTTTATCTGGGTCAAATATGTCGTCAGTAGTTGCAGCTGGCTGTACAAGCTCAATGTCGCTCTTGTCACTCACACCAAGGAGCGAATAAACTGCTTTGACTAATCCATCCTTCTCTGAACTTGGTAAAAATGCCAGCGACTTAAAACGAGGATCCAAGAGACACGACAAATACGGCGATGATGGAGCTTCGCCTGACAAACACAAGTTCATTTGCAGACTATGAATAATTGTGTGTCGAACTGTTGCGACGAGAGGATCTGAGACCCACGCCGCAGCATCTGTCAAGTGCTTTTTCAACGAGTGCAAAAGGGGATAAATGATCGACAAGCCGGGATATGTTTGCGGTGACACGTGCACTAAGCCTTCAATCGGTTCTAGTAATCGAGCAAGCTGCTTTAAGGATGTCCACTCTTCAGATGACAGCTCACAACAACTAAATCGAAGTTGCATGGGTCTGCGTGCAGGATTAATGTCACTATCAAGTTCCATCTTATACCGCTGTAACATTGACTCCAACTCAACAACTCGACACATCATTTGTGCAGTTGAATTCCAACGGTTGTCAAAGTCACAAATCACAGGCAACGATTCGCCATTGTTTCCATGAGTGGCATGAGTGGTCGAATTAGAAGTTGCATTCATTGTCGAATCCTCATCCACACCTTCTTTGACATTGTCAAGTTCATCGCCAAGCGTTGTGTGATCATTTTCATTCAGACTCACACTAACTCCATCAGCAGTGGCTGCCATCGATTTTTGAGACGAAGCAGTAGAAGCAGAATCTTCTTCGCCCATACTGCGCTGCAAAGCGAGAAAAATTTGGTACTCGGATGGATTTTGAATAAAGAAGGACACGTAATTTCGACATCGACGGGTCAACTCAGCGCACTGTTTCATACCACTGGACATAGCTGCTTCAATCTCTTCAACAAAGCAACTAACGACAGCTATACCAGGATATTCACTATGAATGGCGCTTGCCTCTACCTTAGCTTCATCTTGAGCTTGTGTGACGGTTCCCCGACTATCGCAATCATCATTTTGGAGCGTATTCGTCGTTGAAGCAAGGGGACGCATTGTAAGCGCTGCTACTTTTGACGCTGGAATTTCCCATTTATCCAGAACATCTCGAAGCAACGCGATTGTATTGACACGCTCATCCAATGGCAGTACATATACTTCTAAGACACAGTCACGACGTCGAAAGCCACGAGAAATCCAATGACCACTTACTGTGAGCACGTTTTGTCCAAACACAGAAGTCCAATTGTTTAGTGAAAGACTCAAGACTTCGACATCTGCCATCACTTCTTTCAAAATTTCACGTTGGGAATAATATAAATTTGCCAAAGCTAATTTAATTGTTTCTTCAGAAGGCAGTTTGGGACTAAATCCATTCATTCCAAATCCACTTGATCCTCCGTATCCAAAATTGAGACTTGACGTCGGCCATTCTGTCGAGCCTCCAAACAGCAACATACTTAACTCTGTTCCCATCTGTGTGACATTTAATGGTTCATATTGAGCAATCAAATACTTTAACAATCGGTGTGTCAAGATCTTCTGATTTGCTGTGTTCAACGTCGTTCCTGTGCTATTAATCGCTAGATTAGTCGTCCCATTTGTACTGGAGCCATGTCGTCGGCCACGTACTCCATTTGATGCTGTTGTTGGGAGTGTCGTGTAATCAAATAATCGTTGATCTAGTCCCACACCCATTTCAATAGCTGCGTCCGAGAGCTCAAATCCCGCAGAAAATTGTAGTGTACTCGACGTTGCAGTATTGGACCCTGGCATTGTCACAAATCCTGAAGGATCGAATTCTGTTCCAGTCCCAGTCAATGCAGTCGTTCCAATAGCTGTTTGTTCTATTGGATCATGCTTCCGTTTCTTATTCACGATGCCTGCATTTACTGCTCGTCTTCTAGCTGTACGAAGCTCAAGCAATTGGTGTCTTTGCTTTCCAATTGAATCACCAGCATACAAATTCTCCTGTATCACTGTCGTATCTAAAAGGCTTGTACCTCCTGAAGATGCTACAGAAGAACTAAATGCTGTCGTCGCTGCAGGAGACGCAATAGATTGAAAAGAACGACGATGAACTCCTCGAGGAAATTCATAGTCTGCTGCACACTTACCAGGCGCATACTTTTGATGTTTTTTCCTCAAGTGTCGATTCATAGTGCTAGTGCCTCCGGAGTACGCAAATCGTGTTGTCTGAGCAGGACAAAGCGTGCATATCACATACTTACCACTTGCATCCTTTACGAAATAGTCCCATATAAAGCTGGGCAACACCATGGCTGCCTCGGCTTTGCCACGCCCACGTCCGCGGCGACGATCCGTAGAAGCAGAGGCCACATCGACACATTCGGAAGCCTTGGACTGATCGTCTACGTCGGGCGGTTCGAGGATCAGCTCGGTGTCCATTCGTTGACCGAAATTGCCTAGAGAATGTATGAGTTTACGGTCCATACCGGGCTTTGCATTATTGACCAATTATGTGGATATTTAAACTATAATTGAATATCACTTGGCATTACTAAAACAAAGCGCCCAAATAGAATTTCAGGGGTCGACTCTTCTGTTTTACGCAATACCAATTAACATACTTTTTAGGGAGATTCGTGCCATGTTGGCATAATCTGCGCCATAATTGCGCAAGTAGGAAGCAATTTTCGTAATTCCTTTTAATTTACTGGTGCTGAGCTACCTTGGATTGACTTGATCCTTGCGGAATCTGCCCAAACACCATGATCCAAATGATCCGTACCAAAGATAGATGTTTGTCAGCGAATGAGACAATTTTCTACGATGGCGAAAAGCTAAATGCTGGGTCGGAGCCCTTGAGTACCTTGACGTGCTAGACTTCCACTAGTATAGAGGGCAGATCGAGCGTCATAACGTCGCTTCGTGAGCACTTGCTTAATCTACAAATCACCACACCTTGAAAAATCGCCTATGCTTATGGCAGTAGCGGCTGGAGAAACCGTAAACTCCATGATGTATGAAGCTTAATTACTTGAAGCTGGTGATAGTGACGAACAATATCGTACTCAGATCGCGCACTGGGTCAGAAATACACACCGTCCTACTCATCTAAAGGCATAACTAGCCAGCTTGAAGGTCCACTAGCGTTAAATCAAGCTTGACGTTGAAACGAGCATAGTACGACGCGGACGTTGAGGTCAAAATCTGTTTACTTCAACTTTTTGCATTTTACAGACCAGCTTGTCTCTGTGCCAGCATCCGACCAAGTATCACGATCATCGCAATGTATGTTCCCACTTACCAGTTGGAAACTCGCAGCGACAGGCGACCCAGCCTCTAATCAAGGAAGGAAGATAATGATCAAGTACGATCGTATACGGGGACAGCACATCGACAATCTTGCCAAAGTAGGACCTCAAACCAACAACCAGTTTCCCAAATGAGGGCATCTCATTCACTATTTTAGATAGTGGTAGTAGCCCTGTTTAGCCGTTGGCCTACCAAACGCTCTAATTTTCGCTCATTGAGCGGTGAAGGCGGAAATTGACCTTCTCGCGACTGGCTCTCGAAACCTCACTCGGCTGTAGCGGCACGTCGACTTCCTTTGCGAGTCTTGGCATGATTCCCAAAACAAGATGTGCCAGGTATCATATTCATTCTCTGATTTCCACCATCACACTCTCAGCGGCTCAGAATCCCGCTGTATATTTGAAGCATAAGTGTTTTAGCTACAGAAATTGTAAAGTCAATGATCTGCCGACAACATAGCTCTTCACGCCTGGCTGACTTTCAAGGTCGGTCTCGAGGTATGGCTTCTTTGAGCCCACAGTTAGAAAAAGATGTGTTGATATTCTTTTTTGGATTTGAAGACTATATCTCAATACATTCGATTCTACGATTGTGAACGGTAGGAAAGCTACATACAATATTTGTGTGTGTTTCGGTTGCTTTTGCATATAAGGCGTCGCGCATCCTGTGCATGACGCTTGATTTTAATAAGACAAATCGATGATTTTGCTACGAAGAGTAGCTGATATGATCTCATCAAGTATATTTATTCGACCACCCCTCCCCCACTTAGACCGCAACCACTTTGTAGCGGTGTCAAAAGCCCGGCGATTCTTAACCCCGTCAGTCCAAATGGGGTAACGCCTGCAGACGACGAACTGCGTTATTCAAAGCAAACATAATATGTGAGAGAAAGTGGCTCTAGCACCGCGGTCTCTTCACGCAAGTGTTTTAAATGATATGCTTCACCACGTGTCGTCTAAACATCTGTTTGCAAAATGCTAGTGGTGTACCAATATTCAACTTCGGCAAAACACGTTATCGAGGAGTAACCTGGTAATACCTCCGGTCATACTGTTGTTTACAACAGCGAGACGAGTCAACGCGCTCAGGGGGTTCACAAGCCACAAAGCCAAAACGACAATTAAAGCCCAGGCTGATGAGCTGTCAACACTGTATCGGAACTGACAGAGCGGCCAAAGATGCCATCATTCGCGGCAAAAGATTAATTTAATAACATATTTTGCACATTTGCGCCGACCCATTTATACATGTCGTGCCGCCAACACATAGCGCTTGCCGATCTATGTGGATTTTCTCTTATAAGGTACCGGCTATCGAAAGGAGTATTTCCAGCGGGGCTGCGGTAGCTCTTTGCTTTGAGGAAGCTTACTTAAGGGCGCCGACCTTCGCTCTATACTAGAACCAGTACGAATGTAGAGGATCACAATCAGCTTACCCAAAACCTTAACCAAAGGCAAATGTACTCTTCCGTTTAGAAATGGAGTTGTATTAATCTGTTTTATTCGCGGCAGAGCCGCCTATATCTATAATGTAGGTTTTTATAGAAATATCGTAAAACCTTATTAATATGTATAACAACTGGTAGTCCCGTCACGTAGTGGCTTCTTGTTACGATGTAGCCACACCATTGTGCGATAACACCGACTTGTAGAATTCACATCTTTGAACGGTCACACCATCTTGTGTGACCCACCGTTTCATACCAAGGTACGTGTAAATCCGTTTCACGAACTCCCCGCTGTAAAGATTACGACGCCCTCGATCAGGGAGCAGAGCCAGTAAGCGCAAGACAAACGTCGACAGTTATCTTCACATTGTGATTACTGATTTACACCGTCTATAGTCGCTTGCCCCGCTGGGCCACAACTCTTAAACATCTATGCGCGCTAACCTTCCTCTTATACTGAAAGCAAAACGGGCGTCCAAAGTCGCTCCACGTAGCATTTTCTCAATGCATATCTTAAGGAGCACTGCCTACAGTAGCGATTAAGAGAAACCTTCCTGATGTATGTACTTTATAACCTCAAGCTGACAGTAGTGAGAATGCTATCGTACTCAGTTTGCATGCTATGTAAAGAAAAAGCGCGCCGTCCCACCCGCTTGAAGGTTTGACAAGTCGGCTTCAGTGAAGGGGAAGTCTTGCTAGCGTCAGCTCATTCTTGATATTGCAAGGTACAAAGCATGATACGGACGTCGAGATAAAAACGCATTATAGCCCTGATTTGCTATTACACACCCGCTCGTCTCCATGAGACAGATGTTTCAGCTACAGACCAAACATAATACTCATCACAATGTTGACACCCATATATGAGTAGGAAGCGACACGCAACCGTGTCTCTTCTCATAGAGAAATGAAGCCAAGGATATGCACGTTCGTAATCGGTCAAAGGTATAAGGTAGTCTTGCCGAAATGGGACTCCAAATTCACACATTTCCCAAAATGTATTCCTTATGATTCACCATATAATGATAATTTCAATGGTATCACCACCATCTCGCCACGCGCTTTATATACAAGTCGACTACCCAGCGAGTAATGCAATCGTATCGCTTTTTCGGCTGTAGCGACACATCGGCTCTCGTTTTAAAAAATGATAACAATTTTATTTTTGAACTTTAATTTATATATGTTTACATTGATCGTCTTGGTTTGTTTCCAGAGATAGATGAGCTAGATCTTGAATTCTTTTTTGGGCTTCGCCATTGCACAGCCCGGCTTGGGGCAGCAGCCCAGAATGGCGTAGCTGTTTTGAAGCGTAGGTTGGCTCAGCTACAGGGGGATGGTAGGGGCACTGCTCTGTCGACAAAGAAGCTTTCCACGTTTGAATGGCTTGTAAAATCAAAATTGTGAGATTGCCTCAGGAAGCCAGCGCAAAACACAAGATGTGTTTGCGCTCTATTTTAAGCTTAACGATTATCACTCAATCCCTTCTTAGCTCCGATTGTATATTGTCCAATGAGCGCGGTCGCAACTTGGTCTTGAAGATCTTAGATTCTGCACATGGTAGGTGTTTCGCCTGTCTCTGGCATCGGCATGTTGCATATCCTGGCACTCAGCAATAACGTCGCACCCTACGCATGACGCTCAATTCCATCGCGAGAATAGCATAAGTTGATACGAAATGTTGCCGGGCTGATATCAACAATTCAGTTTTATCGAGCGCTCCTCCACCCTCTGAGACCGGAGCCACGTTGTAGCGGTGTCAAAAGGATCCGACAGTTTACTAAGCTTTCCACGCAAAACAGGGCAAAGCTTGTAAAGGTATGTTCTGCATTAGTCACCGCAAGATAAATGTGCGAGATTGACTCGCCTCAGAGCCACGATTTCTACATGCAAATGGTTTAGAGTAAAATCATCTATTTATGGACAGTCTGTGGCTGACGTATCCAATCTAGCGCTGAGCACCTTGAAAGATGTTACTTAATCTATCGTTATAAAGCCCGGATCTCTATCCGATACGATGCCTTTCGGTTAGCTGTGTGGTCAGAATACTTCGTCGTGGAAACTATAGCTGACCCTCATTGGTTACAGTTCTGCCGACAGCAGCGAGATGTAACTAGACGATTAAGCTTAACCGGGTCCTAAGACCATCCCTGTTGGCAAAACCAGCCTCGGGGTAATCGTTGCGGTGAAAGGTGGATTTCTGTCTCATATCTTCAGTTGATATCGAGGGCACGGAATGCCGCCGATCATGGTCTTCGCGGCATTAACGCTCGATAAATCGGTGTTTGTTCCAAAAATCGTGGCACTATATAGCTTATCAAACATATACAATCCATCATTTGCCATTAGCATTTCTGACACAAAAAGCGAATGCCAAATGAGTAAATCCACTCTCTCTCTCACCAGACAAGCATTGCATTTTGCACATCGGAAGCGTCAATGACGTCAGATTATTCTAATGATGAAAGCCACTGTCGTGTGAGGCAATATTGGGTTGAAAATCAAGTCAAATCATGACACGCACTCGCTTATCTCGACGGTAAAAGTTGAGGTGGATGTTTCAGCGCCATATCGTGACATCCCTTTATAATTGAGTCGATATGTAAGATCCCTGAGATTTGCTGTCCAACACCTACTTAGCAAGTGTTCTCTATGGGGCAGATACACCCATTACAGACGAGTTCGACCCTCTTTTCGATACCAAACATGCAATTTCGGAGACCGCCTCATCTTACAAGTACTTGCGCATATCCCGTTGAGATCACTCCCTAAGAGCCTCTACCGAAGGTAATGATGGAAAATGTATAAACCCTAGTACTATCCCGGACACAATTGGCTAATCTTTCCCGTCATTATCCCGTGGAGCTTCATTACCGACAGTGGGTTCGTCACACGGCAGTGCTGACCGAGCATTGCCGTTTCTTTATGACAAGACTATTCACCCATCTTTACTTCATAGTCTGACTTCGACTCGTGGCTTGCAGTCTCTCCTCAAAGCTATCGGCTCTGGCACGGAAGACTGCGATACCCATCCAATTTTACTCTTCACTGTGCTCTGAAATATAAGACAAACCTTTCATAGCTGCTCTCTAACACCCTGCCAAACGCACCCCGAGACTACTGCATACTGTCACTTCCGCCTTCCGCTCCATGCTGAGGCACATTGCTATCAACTTTGAAAGATTCTCATGTTAAACACGTATCCTATCGCAGCTTCATGTTAGCACCAAAAGCACTTCTAGCGTCTGGTGACTCACCAGAATCTTCCAGTCGACCCATGGAAAATGGCACAACGGTTTTGCCATATAAAGAATGAGATCGCATCTCAAATCCAACTTTTGAGACAAAAATCCACGCTGTTCAAGTATTGAAATATAACTTATGCGTAACATTATTTTTAAAAATTTTCAAAACGTACGGATATCGCTTCCGTATTTGGCACCTTTAATACCTCCACGTAGCTAGCGCAGTTTTTACTGTCGCATGTCATACTCGACGATAAGACGCTCCAGAATCGATCGGATTTCTTACAGTTTCACAAAGCTTGGGTCGTCGATCTCAACAACCAACAACCCCCCCCACCTCTCTCAAACAAGTTCGCACTATTTTGACGCCACAACCCCCCACAATGCAGTCGAAACGAGGTCATTATATATCAGTAGGCCGCCCTACGCCCACTATTCCCCTCGGATTGTTATTCAAACGATCCTTCCTGGAGGCCCCAAGCACCCTACCGTGTTGGGCGGCACAGACGGTGCCGATGTTTTGTAATAGCGCAGATGAAATATTACTGCAGAGCTGCTTAACAGCTAAGAGCCCTAACGCATGGTTCAGGTCCATCGCCTCTAATGTGCTCTTAGGGTCTCAATTTTTATTAATCTATACGGCCCTCACGGCATTAAAGTTGCACTTCATATTGAATGCGGAGGTAGGGTGAACGTGATAAGTCTCGGAGCGTATCGCAACCGTTTGGAGGCCCTTCATGATCATTGGGACCGTTATTTGTCTCCAATTGATAGTCAGACATCATAACGGAATGAATTAACACCCGGACATAGCATGCCAAATTTCGCCTCCTTTAGTGAATGGACAAATATTTTGAACGCACACAATTCGAAAGGCAAGGCGGTGCAATCATCGTGGGTGATTGGACCGCCTT
>NW_020189499.1:213545-213824 GCF_900000015.1 Plasmopara halstedii
CACCTATGTCGGGATTGACAGATGAGATGCTATGGGATTTTTATTCAGAGACGACAAAAACTAAAGGCCAAATGTTGCTGATTAATCAGGTTTCGCAGCAAGTACGATTTAATTAGTCGAAATTTTATACGATGGTAAGTTATTAAGCACTTCTAATTAAATTTATATCTTTGGCTCGATATAACTCAAAGTGTTAAATCATGTTTCCATCATTTTCATCATTGAGTGATCGCTCGCGGAAGCAACAAAAATTAATTGATAGATTATCCCTCGACAGTC
>NW_020189499.1:213834-214044 GCF_900000015.1 Plasmopara halstedii
TGCCAATATCTTGAATCAGCTGCGCTTAGTGTGAGGTTAGAGGATGCATTGAAGTATGCGGGGTTATAGGTGCTTGAGGTGGAAGTCGGAGGAGGATAAACGAATGACATAATATCTTTGTTAGTGTATATACTATACTACTATAGAAAATTATGGAAGCTGGTGCAATTCCAAATTATACGGAATCGCTTCCTAAGCAATACAAGAACG
>NW_020189499.1:214054-214787 GCF_900000015.1 Plasmopara halstedii
TGTATAATCGCAAGCAATATCAGGCTGTAGAGCTAAACTTCTGCGGGCAATGGTGTCTTCTGTGGTTATATTCGAGGCAATACAATCGACCAGATTTACTTGATCAAATAAGTGATCTGAATTACTGAGGTAGAGTCAGAAACAAAGTTTCATCCCTCACTGCTGCAGTCGTCAGACTTCCTTTCGGTTCTGTCTGAGCGAATCTTATGACTGAAGCTTGGTCTGAAGCTCATCGATTCTTTTTTGCTGTGCTTTGAGAGCCAAATGAAGGAGCACACAGATCTTAGAATAATCGATGCTGAATTGTACATCCTTATCTTAATATCGACGTATTCATCTTCTACTTCTATACCCTCTTGTTCCGTAAAATTTATAACATGAGGTAGTCCAGCTCTAATTAGATCTTGAGCAATATATCCACATTGTATTGGAACCGACTCATCTTGACTCTTGTAGCGATACAAAACAGAATTCACCTTTAGTATATTCAAAGAAGGATCCATATCAATGATATCCTTCTTTATCCTCCGATCTGAAGTGGTATAAATACCACTCGTCGCTAATATTGCACCTGCTGAACGAACCCCTACCGCGATACTTGTCAGCGGACCGATCGAGGTGATCAATCCCCCAGACTTCAAGAAGTAAGCTACTCCTGATCCTCCGCATCAATGGTGAGATACTGTAGAGGCACAGTAGAATCCTGCAGTAGCTGGAGCACTGCCAACTGCAA
>NW_020189499.1:214797-215299 GCF_900000015.1 Plasmopara halstedii
CGAAATTTATACTCTGTGATTTCAATGGCGGGACAGCGATTCGCAAGCGAAAGGACTAAACCACAGGCCCAATGAAAAAGTTCCAGATGTGTGAACCACTCTAGTGTGCAACCACAACGACTAGCTATCGAACGTACAGTTCGTGCTCAGGCAATACCCTTTGCGACCTAGTACTTCCCCACTATGTGGCTGGTACCAATAATCACAGGACAACTCGATACTGGCTATGCCACCACGAGTGCCCAACCTTGACTTGAACTTGAACTGAGGCTTGACACGACACGTGCTACTATGTCACGTAGCGCAGGCGAGGAAACGTTGGCGGAGGAAGGCGAAGTCGGGAGCGCAAGGTGAGCGCTGGCGGAGGCTGTTAGAGAGGAGGGCCTGCTGGCTTAGAGGGAAAAGAGAAGTGATTTATTGATCGTTCAGTTTATCGGGACGCTGAGCTTACTAGCCACTCGTCCTTGGCGACCTAGACACGCAACATGTATCCAGGTCCCAT
>NW_020189499.1:215378-217628 GCF_900000015.1 Plasmopara halstedii
ACAAGGCTAATTAACTCTTTTGTTTAAATCCAAAACTGACTTTATTTATTTTGAGCTGCGGCAAAGCCGCCTAATTTTAAATGTATAGATTTTCTTAAATACATATAGTAAAATTTTAATACATGCATACCTACTGGCTACCCAGCCACCCAAATACGGTATTCTTATATGGGTGCAGTCACACCATGCCTATCTCGTGTGACACACACTCCTATTACCAGGAGTGTGTGTACCCTGTTACCAGGGTACGTGTAACCCGGTTACAGCTTACGCAATCCATCACCCAGGGTAAAATCATATCAAAAAATCTTCAAAATGAGTTTTTATAGTTCTGGCAATTATAGAGATATGGCAGACAACATCAGTAGTTGATCGGGCTCGAACAGCGAGTGACACGAGTTGGAGCCCATATGCACTTACCACTCGGGCTCTTCATTAGTTGATTTGTGATGGATATTCTTGCGGTCTCTAATAGATAAAATACATGTTAGATGTAATTTATAATCGAATAAATTACGATTTAGTATCAAGAACCTGAGCATATAATTCTGATTTAATCGCAGAATGTTCCGGATCAAGAGATTTCCCAATGCTAAACTTAACGTCATTTGAAGCTGTGATTGGCTGTACGATGGCTGCAGCTTCGAGAACATTCGACAGGGTTGAAGCCTTCATAGAAGCTGACGATTGATCAAAACCCTACATTTTACAAAATTTAAGCCAATCTGATTCTCTTACAACGAGAGTTTTGCCGTCATCGGAATAGTCTCGAATGTTGCTCCCATTAATCTCCTCCTGTCATATCCTTCAGCCGACCAGTAGTCCGATGATTCATTTCCAAAGTTCCTTTGTGGATAAGAAGACAAGTTTAAACAAACCCAAATTTCTAGTATAAGATGGCTCAATCTGTATCTGGATACTCCGTCGGTATTGATCTTGGTACGACGTACTCCTGTGTCGGTGTGTGGCAAAACGACCGTGTAGAAATCATTGCCAATGACCAGGGTAACCGTACTACTCCGTCATACGTGGCTTTCACCGACACCGAGCGTCTGATTGGTGATGCGGCTAAGAACCAAGTGGCCATGAACGCGCACAACACCGTGTTCGATGCTAAGCGTTTGATTGGTCGCAAATTTTCGGACCCGCTTGTTCAGGCTGATATCAAGCACTGGCCATTCAAGGTGACATCTGGCGCTGGTGACAAACCGCAGATCGTTGTACAGTTTAAGGGCGAATCGAAAACCTTCCAGCCTGAAGAAATTTCGTCCATGGTGTTGATCAAAATGCGTGAGGTAGCTGAAGCATTTATTGGCAAGGAAGTAAAAAATGCTGTTATCACGGTTCCTGCCTACTTCAACGACTCGCAGCGTCAAGCAACTAAGGACGCTGGTGCAATTGCTGGTCTTAACGTACTTCGTATTATCAACGAGCCTACGGCTGCTGCTATTGCATACGGCTTGGACAAGAAGGGCGGTGAACGCAATGTGTTGATCTTTGATCTTGGTGGAGGTACCTTCGATGTTTCGCTGTTGAGCATTGAGGAAGGTATCTTTGAAGTGAAGGCTACTGCTGGTGACACCCACCTTGGTGGTGAGGACTTTGACAATCGTCTTGTAGACCACTTCACGCAGGAGTTCAAACGTAAGCACCGCAAGGACATCACGGAGAACCAGCGTGCCCTGCGTCGTTTGCGTACTGCGTGTGAGCGTGCTAAGCGTACGTTGTCTTCGTCAGCTCAAGCATACATCGAAATTGATTCGCTTTTCGACGGTATCGACTTCAACTCGACCATTACTCGTGCTCGTTTTGAAGACATGTGTGGAGACTATTTCCGCAAAACGATGGAGCCTGTGGAGAAAGTGCTGCGTGACGCGAAGCTTTCTAAAAGTCAGGTACACGAAGTGGTGCTTGTGGGTGGGTCGACTCGTATTCCCAAGGTGCAGCAACTGTTGTCCGACTTCTTTAACGGCAAAGAGCCAAACAAGTCGATCAACCCCGACGAGGCTGTTGCCTATGGTGCTACAGTGCAGGCTGCGATTTTGAGTGGTAACGACTCGTCTGAAAAACTGCAAGATCTTCTTCTGCTCGACGTGACACCACTCTCACTGGGACTCGAGACAGCTGGTGGTGTCATGACGACACTGATTGCTCGTAACACGACAGTTCCCACTAAAAAGTCGCAGACATTCTCGACGTATGCCGACAACCAGCCGGGTGTTCTGATTCAGGTCTTCGAAGGTGAACGAT
>NW_020189499.1:217638-218805 GCF_900000015.1 Plasmopara halstedii
GTCCAAGGATCAACAGATTGCCCAATACGTGAATCAGATGCTCAAAGTTCATGCAGAAGGCCTTGATGGCATGTTTTCATCAACTTCGAATTGGCATGGATCAACTTTGCATGCCAATTCGCACCCCGACGTAAGTGTGAACTGGATTTTTTCAAGAGGGGACTGGGTGCTGGATAGCATCTCTACAATGTTTGAATACCTGACTGGCGATCTGAAGTATGACAGAGCGGCTGGGCAGGTACTGGCGGGATGGCCGTCGGCTCAGACCGGCGGATTATCACCACCTCTTGACGACATTCTGGATGAAGCTCTACGACTGAAAGTTAAGCTGCTCGCAGCTACAGCTTTTGTGGACTGGGACCTTGGTGGCGACCTAAATTGCTGTGGTGTTGCCGCACCATGATCAATTGCTAGAATATCATCCCAAGAGCATCGTGATAGATTCTCTTTTGCGCACGGCAACATTAGTGGGATTGACAAGCGACGATATTGCATCAGCTTCTGCCGACGTGTCCAAGGGTTTTGTGCAGCGGAGCTTTAACACTGCAAGTTTGGACGAGCTTCCAGACTCCATCACAGGCGAATTGGAACATCTTCGCCAGTCTTATCGGGAACTCATGTTAGCGGTACATGCTCTTTCAAAAGGCATTGCGGCAATTCGCACGGAATCAAAAGTTACGAACCAGCAACTTCTGAGGGCGGTGCTGGCAGCACCCCGCGCAGCTACTAATTCTGCAACGGTATTTGAGTCCCCCGACACATCCACACAACCAAACCAAGCAGAAGCCGTATCTACAGCGGTTTCGCTTTCGTTCCCAGCCGATTTGACTGGTCTCCGCGACATGCCCTTCGAACAGGCCTATTTTCGGTACATCGGACACAATTTGGCGCTATGCGGTGATTCCAGAAAGATGAACCCAAGTCTGCAAATGATGAAGCAAAAGATTGACTTTATTACAAAAGTGCTGCCCGATGCAGGCGAGTTCCCACCGCGCCCGGAACCGGGCACGGCGGAGATTGAGGAATGGATCGATACTATACGTCAAAAAGCCACGAAGGTGCGCAGTGACGTGGTATGTTCTTAAAGAGTCCTGAACCAAAATCAGAATCAGCTGCCGGGACGCCGGCACCCGCGTCGAAGAAAGTCAAGGCATCGCGCGCACCAAA
>NW_020189499.1:218815-238258 GCF_900000015.1 Plasmopara halstedii
ACGCGATATGCCTGATTAGGCGGTGTGAACACTCGTGCGAGCTGCAATTTCATCTCCGCCCAGGAGGGAAACACAGATTCGACCGAAGTCACTGTCAATATTCGCGCTCGATCACCAAGCTTTGATATGGCTCGCGCCGCCCGCTGTTGCTCGGTTAAGAGCATGGCGGATGCGATGACCATCTCGACCACTCTCACTCAGAGCAGGAGATTCTCTCCTTCCTTCATCTCAAAGACCATCCTGCTCACCATGAGCGGCTTAGGTCGTGGGAAGTCTTCCGTCACCGACGGTGGCGTCATAGACGCAAACGATGCAGACATCTTCTACTGCAGGAACTCTAGCAGCGCTTTTTCGTAACTCGAAAACGCCTCTAGACGCGCACCGAGTGCCTCGGGGCCTTGTGCTACAAAGTGTTGCACGCCCTCAGGGCCAAGCAAGGACATCAGATTATTAGACCGTCCTGCATGCCCTGGGGCAAAGATGAAAATTCGTCAATCCTCACAGAGGATCAGTCGAAACGACTCAGGTGTAGATTGACTACAAGTGCAGCGGGGCTGCCGTAGCTAAGCGCTTGAGGAAGCGTACTTTATGTCACCGACCTTTCGTTCTTTACAAGAACCAAGTCTGAGTTAGCGGATCGCAATCCGCTTACTCTAAGAGTAATTACTGCCTTCCCAAGGCTAATAGACTCTTTTGTCTAAATTCAAACTGATCTTTATCCATTTTTTATTAATTCTAAAAGTTTAGATTTTCCTAAATATACTAAATATATATAGTAAAATCTAATCACATGCATAATCACTGGCTACCTAGCCCCGTACTGTATTCCTGTTTGGGTGTGGTCACACCATGCACATCTCCTGTGACGCACACACCCCTGTATTCAGGGTTCGTGTAACCCCGTTACACGGCCCTCAAAGACCATGACACGGCCTAAGTGAGCAGTATCTGTTTTTACTTTATCTCCTAGTTGGGCCGCTCCTGGCCGCACCGATGCGTTCTCAAAGCTGGTGAGCGTGTCCAAGCAAGCGTCCACAACCTTCGATGCTTCGGCCGTAATCGCAGCAGGGCCCACTAAAGACCAAGCTTGTTAAGCTCGTCTATCTGCTGCACATGAATATTTTACGTTCCATCATTGTAAAAATTCCAGTCTTTTCACGACTCGGTCACTGATTAACTATGTGTGCTAACAATTGCAACGTGGTGTCGTGCAATTTGCATAGAGAAGCTTTGACTCAAAGAGTCTGCATCAGCAAACGCACAAAGATTGGGTTTAAGCGCTCCTACCAGGAGCGGAACCGAAATGTATTAAGGTCTCTAAAACTTTTATTTTGCACTGGCTATGTTTGGAACACGAATCCTTCCTGATCGGAGGCTTCTTCATCTTCGGTACTCACAATTATACCAATGTGTGATGTGAATTTCATACAATCGTACCGTATTGTATCTAATATTATTGTACAAATTGCACAATCTATATGCTCACAACTTTACAGAAACTTGACGTTAAACACAGCGCTCTCCGAAGACCGAGATAATTTTTAAGGGGACTTTTTGTTCAGCTGCCAAAGTTCGAATACTTTTTACTAAGTTTTTGTTCAGCATTCAACTTCAGCCAGAACCACATCCGATTGTAAATTTGATCGTTGTTGTTTCGTCGATAAAGCGTTCAGATTATCGAAAAGAAAGTTGATATTTTTAGAGCTGGATCAGATAAATCGCGGTTTGAACTGGTGGAATAAGAACAGTACCATGCACTCGGATACAGACAAGGCCCGACCAATTAATTTCGGTAGAACATTGCACACGCAAGAGTCAAGATGGAGGATGTTCGAGAGATTATAGATTGCGGTTAAAAACGCGGAGGTGGACGCCGAGAGTGATCACGCGGTTGAAAATCATGCCCTCGCTGCTGGGGGGGGGCTCGATCTCGAAATGATCGGTCCCGATCTCCCGTCGGACAAGTACCCCTCTCGCGATTTCGGCTGCGATCGCGACTTCGATCTCTTGGACGCAGTGGCATTAGCGCGTTCCAGCTACCTGGACCAGCACCAGAGCCATGCGGAGGACCAAGAGCAGGGCCAGGACCAGGACCATTGCCACCGGGAAATTGGTAGGCTTTTGAAAAGGATATGCGCATATGCGATTCCGGGTATCCCAAATTGTCGAGTCGGAGTAAGGCCATAATAGCCTCATCAATTGATCCCATCTCCACTAACGCCATCTTTGGGTTATTTTGCAAGAAATGAAAGTTCTTCACGAAGCCAAATTGCGAAAAGTGGTCGACAAGGGCATTCTGATTGCGCTGCAGCTCCATAGGAATTCCTGAAATGTGTAGCAGGGGGCAAGGTGAGACAGCCTCTTCTGGACTACGCCGTCGGTAGCGGTGAAGTGGTGAACCTGAGAAGTCCAAAGTATTTTCAACTTCGAAGCGGTCTGCATCAGCGTGCGGCATCGATACACTTGAGTGCTTCGAATAGTCAACCCGTAGCTTTTTTCCAAAGACGTAAACGCCATCCAAATGATCCAGTGCTGATGTCGACTAAAGAAGCCATTGATGTGAGTGTGTCGATGTTTGGCACAATGAATACGTTGAGGATTGCACTTACATGAACTTCATTAACAAACTGGATTAAAGCCGTGTCTCGCTTGCGGAACATGATCTTGATCCGAAGAACATCACCAAAGCAGCCGAAGAGCGTGAAGAGGCGGTGTGGACTCTGTTAAAGGAAAAAGCATTAATGAAATAGTGTACCCATATTGATGTGACAAAACTCACCACTAGCTCGCTATCGATATTACTGCAAATCAAAGCAGGTGATGGTCGAGTATCACCTCGAATCGCACGTCCCGTTGAATGAATTGGTAGTTCACGTCCACTTCTTGCATCACGAGGTCTATCCATCTGCGGAGGACGCTCATCGAACCTAGGAGCACCAATTCGGTTATCCCGCACGTTTGGATCACGAGAACCAACACTGAGAGCGTTCACGGGTCCACGATAGTCAAGCTCACCATTGCGTACAGGTGAGTTATTATATCTAATGTCCCGAAACTCATCGCGCTGCTCAGAAGAAGCTGTTAACATCGGCTCGCTCTCAGTTTGAGATTCACCACGACTTGGGCCCGGAGGAAGGTTGGGATTGGTGTAGTCCCGAGATCGGTCGTCATTGTATCGAACACGAAGTTCTGGGTGGCGCGAAAACACAATGCTGAGTTGGTTACAGCCTGTGTAAATATCTCGCCCATCCAAAGCGGATTGTGCGGCTTGGGCTTGATCAATCGACTCCATCTGAACTAGCGCCTTAAACTCGTTGTCCTTCCAAAATGTTACAATTTTCTGCACATTGCCAAATTTTTGAAATACCTGGAGTCCAGACGTAAGACTGTAAGCTTCTCATGCAACCGATTAGCCAAATTCTTCAGTCTCAATGAACAAACCTGTTGCAATACATCCACCGTAACGTCGTATTCGATGTTCGACACAGACACCATCAAAATTTGATTCGGTTGGCCAACGCCACGACGAGGGCCATCGTGCTGGATCATACTAAATTGCCCTAGACGTAGGAAGAATTTTCAAGATAATCGTTTGGTATAATATAAAGCGTGATATCATTTATCATACCTCCGTCTCCCGCTAGTAAAGATATATCGTGTTGTGGTGCAAATTGCATAGGTGGAAGCTGCTGATATTGACGATCTCCAAGTGCTTGCTGTTGTTGTTGATAAGAGGGTGAGGCATCATGGTCCAGTTGCACTTTGATTTCATCACGGTTGCTATACTCGAAAAATATTTTCTTGCTGCGAATTTGGGCATCATGCGTCTGATAAAACGTGACGAGATTAGAGGCCGAGACAACATCTGGCAATTGCACGAAGGCTTGGCGTTTTTGAGAAATCAGAAGGCACTTTTCCACGACTGCGAACGGACAGCAAAGCGCGAGCAGCTCGCTCTCCAGACAGTCAGAGGGTAGTCCACAGACAAAGATGACCTATTTGATTAGCAAGGACAGATAAGGACAGAGAGAGTGAGAAAGCGGGTGAAGTAGCAGGGTTACCAAGGTCAAACAAGGAATTAAGTTGTGTCAGTCAAGAAATTACCCGCGATGCCGTTTGAGAGCGCAGGCGCTTGGATGATTCGAAATCGTCAACACTTTCAAATTGGCGCTTCATGCCGCCATTTAGTGCCATCAGCGATAAAAAGAGAGGAAGCAATTAAGGGAGAAAGTCGACGGGAGAAGGAGTAAAGTCACAGGATAGGGCACGCGGCTGGAAAAGATAAGAGGCAACCGCGTAATCCAGTGCAGATTTAACAGGATCGATTGCTAGTCAATATCTGGGCAAGTTACTGAATGGACCTGCCAATACTACGAACAATAGCGCCCAGTCAGTCCAGGCTATGATAATTAAACGCATGTCGGACTCACCGGGTTTAATCGCTAGCTTAGGGCAAGTTTGAAATTAGTGGAGTATGTTGAGAACCTCTAAGTAGATCCCTCTATAAGGACAGTCGAAGTTTTTAGCATAGACACTATTCTGAGACATGAGGCTTGATCAAACTTATCAGGAAATGAAAATTAAGAAGCAACAAATGCATCTGCACAAGATGAAAGCAGTTCCATGTTATATTGATGTACTAGCATCCAAGTCGACTCGACAAGATGAAACAAAAATCAAATATACAGAGCAGACACACATTTGAGCGTAAAACACTTTCCAAGTGAGTTGCAACTTTTTAGCTCATTGTTCAAATCCGTATAAAAATTAGAGAAAAGCTATTTTGCGGATTTATCTTTGGTGTCAGTCAATGATTGGCTGGCTCCTGCTGCAGTTTCACTAAATTCCAGGTATTTCCCTAGGCTTCATAGTTTCTCCCTCATTCACCAATTGCAGGAGGAGCTAAAGACAGAGACGGCGAAAGCTTGGAAATTGTAAGCAATCATGGGTATGGCTTTTTCGCGCGTGTTTGAGCGCCTCTTTGGCAAAAAGGAGATGCGCATTCTTATGGTTGGTCTTGATGCTGCCGGTAAGACCACCATTTTGTACAAGCTTAAGCTTGGTGAGGTGGTTACGACCATTCCTACTATTGGTAAGCTTACAATCCTGCTGGATTCTCGATTGTTTCGTCTCGTATCTACCTATTTAATGGAGCAGAAGAATGCGAGACGCAAGCATTTTGGGTTTTCATTTTTGTTGACTTTCGGTCGAGATATGTCTGACGAAACCGTTACCTTTATTTACAGGATTCAATGTGGAGACAGTAGAGTATAAAAACATTAGTTTTACAGTTTGGGATGTGGGTGGTCAAGACAAAATCCGTCCGTTATGGCGTCATTATTATCAGAACACACAGGGTCTTATCTTCGTGGTTGATTCGAATGATCGCGACCGTGTGGACGCAGCCCGTGATGAGCTACATCGCATGCTTAACGAAGACGAGCTGCGAGATTCGGTGCTTCTGGTTTTTGCGAATAAGCAAGATCTGCCAAACGCAATGAGTGCTGCGGAGATGACGGATAAGCTTGGCTTGCACGGTCTGCGCCACCGCCAGTGGTTTATTCAGGCGTGTTGCGCGACGACGGGTGATGGTTTATACGAAGGCTTGGACTGGTTGTCTGCAACACTTCAGAAAGCAAAATAAATAGCTCGCGCTTGGCGCACCTAATACGTCGGCCGGTAGTGGGAGATATAGACGACTATATATCATGGGTAGTTGGCGCTGCTATAAATTTTGCATTATACTCACACATATCTCACTAGCAGGATGTCCTCGTAACTTCAACATGTTCGGTCAAATATCCAAATTTTTATGCAAGTTGGTCCTTATGTATATTGCGAATGCGTCTCGTACAAATCGAAAATCTCGATAAAAACGATTGATATTCAAATGTATTGAAAAACATTTAGAGAAGATCTGGCTGGCAAATCGCGGCAACGTAAAAGATGAAGTAGATGCTTTATTATAAAGATTATTCAGAAAGGTTTGAGTGTTGCCACCGAAGCGATAGGTATGGATAAAATGCATTATCAAGCTTTCATGTCCATTGGCGCTCATAAAGCAAAAACACATGATATCGCAAAGGTCACATTTGACGCGAAATAACCGATTTAGATTAAGAAGAGCCAAAATGGCGGCCTCGAGAGGCTAGATATTGCAGTATCAAAGACCACGGGTCTGGTAAGAAAGTAGGGGTCACACAATCGTGTGTGTTAGACAGATTGGTGTGACCACACAATGGTGTGGCTGCACCGTAACAGTAACATGGCTGTAACAGCAGTAGTTATACGTTGAATTAGGTTTTACCATATAGACAGGAAAACCTGCATATTTAGATACAGGCAGCTTTTGCCGCAAGAGAAACACAGTTTTACGTTTAAAACGGAAGAGTCAATTAGCCTTGGGTAAAGTTTGTAGTTACTCTTGGAGTAAGTGGATTGCGATCCGCTACACTCGTACTGCTTCTAAGTATAGAACAAAAAACACCGACCTTAACAACGATCACCAACCTTAATAAATCTCCCTCTAAGCTTAAGGACTACGGGAGCCCCGCTGCAACCTATTTGTGAAAAACAGTTCGATTATCCACATTGGTGGGCATGCTGACATGCATGTGAAGGACGGACAGATCCAGCTCCAGAACATACCAAGCTCGTAAAAGTTGTCACACATGCATCTTGTCAGTCACTATATTATTTGTGTTGTTATCGCACCAAAACGTTAGTATGAAGGCGATCGCTTGCTATGTGACGCGAAATAATCATCAATCTTGTGTCGCTGAATCTCAGTACATTTGATATCTCGATCAAATTATAGTTTTCAGCTGACGATCCATCAATATTCTCTCTGGTGCCAAGCTTCTGCCCAGGCTGAAGCATCTCAACGACGGCTATGCCAAATGGGGATCTTAACATGTTATTAAAAAAACAACAAGAACGACAAGAGTGGCATCATCACAGACCTCGAGTGCATCGATATAGGGCTTTTCAGCGGTCGTTGATCTTTTGGCCTCGCAGTAATTTGTGCTTTTGATAGGGAGTGCTCGACTTATTTTTTTACGCGGGTCATCACAAACCACACTTACAACAAAGCTCTCGAGAACTCTGCATTGAAATTTTTTTTGCGACGATTCGCTAAAGTGCCGCTCTCAATGTGGGTTCTACCGACCACGGACTCAAGTAGTTAGTCGATTGACCTGATACCGGAATGTACCCGGTTGATACCCATAGGATCCAAAATAAGGCAGCCGGAGATGGGCCATCAAGAGAATGACCAACCACACTTGAACATCGTGTCTGCCCCGCCAGCTTACACCCGATCGGGTGTTTGATAGTTAGGTGGACTGGAGACCCCACTGACTGAGCAAGCCCCATGGCGGTACGAGGGGTAAGGAGCCCAGTCTTAAACAGGGTCAGATAGCTATCAGCATCACGCGCTAACGAAAGCTTAATCCTAGCCCTTTCGAGTTCCGGTAGCTTATATCTCAATGTGGGCTCGTGCACTAGGACCGCAACCAAGTGTTTTTGTGTACCAGAGATAGATCTAGCTTGAACAGATTTTGGACCCATTTGTTTTACTATCTACATGAAACAAACCTTGGCTACTGCATAGCGCAAAGCCAGCTCCAAAAGAATCCTCCTCTACGACACTCGTCAAAAGGATTTGTTGAAATGTGTGCGTACTCCGTCATATGGTAAGTAACCTGTCTTCTTTTGAAATTAGGAACCCTTGTCCAGACTCTCATCAGCTCACACAAACATTTTCTACAACGGGGTTCTCCCCAAGTATTTTAAAATGTTGCGGACCATCGAGAAAGGCTCGGCCAGCGACTTTAAGGCCATATATGGCGAGACAGACGACTTTTAATTCGATGTGAGCGGTTGCAGGGATTCTTCGATCCCGACACATCCCACGACAACCCTATTGAAAATAATGCGGCCACGATGTATCCCTTTTACGGAAGATTCTCCAAGGTGCGCTCTCCATGACAGTATAAATGATAAGATACCCCGAAAAAAAATGAGCGCTCGAAATTCGTTTTAAATTCACTTGCAGGTCCCACAAGCCACCGTATCGCTTGTGTATCAATTAGCGGCAGGCGGATGTTTCGTACCTACCGTAAAGTTACGCTCATGGTGGCAAATGTGGCGAATAGGCTCTACGAGCGCTATAGAAGACATGATCCTAGCCTATGTTACGGTATTACAAGCGTAATGTAACAAACGAAGGATATGCCCAAGGCGTATATTTTTTGCATTTGCATAGTACAAGTACACCGACGACATCATCTACAGTATGTTGTAAACAGACTCTCTCTAGCAATGCAAATTTTCTCCTTCTTTATGGTAAGCGTGTT
This sequence comes from Plasmopara halstedii, assembly GCF_900000015.1. Classification (NCBI taxonomy): domain Eukaryota; phylum Oomycota; class Peronosporomycetes; order Peronosporales; family Peronosporaceae; genus Plasmopara; species Plasmopara halstedii. Next base: position 227,173 of record NW_020189499.1, read on the forward strand.
GTACTTTTGACTCTGTTTCTTCTTCTTACGATGTAAAACAGAGGGTTTGCCCAGTTGGAGCGGCAGTGGTACCAAGCAATTCGTGTCGAAGTAGAGCCTCCGATTTCCATGAGCTCTTGGAGCAAGCTTAAGTCTTTCACTTCACCAGGAGCTGGTCACAATCCAGGTGGAATGTCCGGCCGCTTTCCGTAGAAATAAAGTTAGATATTTCATGCTTGCCGAGCAAAGCTTTCAGGTGAGAAAATCTACTGTAGCTGGCACTCATGGTTGTAACAGAACGTCGATCGTCTGATTCTGCTCATCATGGCATTCATATATAAGCGGCGCGCACTCGGCGCGTAGCGAATAATAAATTGTAGGTTTTCTCCAAAGTGTAGCTACAATAATACATTTACCCAACTACGAGACGTATACCGCGTTGATCAGCACAAAGTCAATGAACAGCAGCGTTTGCTTCGCTACTACGATTGCTCCAGGCAAGTAGTTCGGCATGTATACTTCACCGCCAGTAATCGCGTTGCGCCTATCGATGTGTTTGTGAAAAATTTGCGGGTATCATGTCCAGTCTGTGTCAATCACCTGAAACAATTCTCGCCGAGATTCGAAATAAGCGCAAATTTTGATCTTAAACAATGTTCACCGGCAAGGCAAAGATTATTCTGGAATTGCTTGATCGTTTCCCCCTATTTGGTATCACTAATAGCAACGAGATAAGATATCTTGTTCAGACAGCCCACATAAGCCAAACTGGCGATATTATATCTTTTTTGGGAAGACTGCTAATATTCTGCCAGAAACGACAAGCTTCACAAGGGTGTCACCGCATGCGGCTCAGTATGGGCAGTAAGCACATATATGTAACGGGAATTGCCCGCCCGTGTACACTCACTACAGAAGAAAGACTCAAGTCAATCGACACGCCTCACCGCGTGTTGCCCGCTTCCAGCAGGCCGTTGACTAGCGTAAAGAGAAGAAAAGTTGAAGTTTCATTTATTATTATAGCCATTAGGATTTAAATCTCCCTGATCTGAGAAGTACTTCCAGTTCTGAAACAGCGGAACTGAAAGAAGATATACTACTAAACATGGTGTACAGTTAAGGTAAGACACTGAAAACATGGCTTATAACACCAACACCCATTCAAAAATGGGTTTACCCAAATTCGTCGATTATTCTTCAACTCTTCTCCCGCTCTTCGTATCGCTCTATCCAACTCTCGCTAGAGTGACAACCCACACGCTTGCTCTATATGACATTTTCGTCACCATCGAACTTGAATTTTATTACAATACCACGGCATTTAGCGCATTTGTGTTATCGTGAGCTTAAACGTCACGACGACTGCTACACAAAACGTGATGGGTCCACCCTAGAGTTCAGCGAATTTTTTAGTCGGATATGTGCTCGACTGATGACGCAAGTCGCGAATTCACGCACCATCGGGCCGATTACTCGTGCTGGAGGCGAGCCACGAAGCCTCACATATAATCCGTACGTCCAACAATCCTCTTTGGATTTCATCCAGACAATCAACAATCGATTCTATGCGTGGCCATGGGTCTATTTGACCAAATCCGTGGATTTGGTCAAATATCCACCGTTTGGAAAGCGCAAGCACCGCTGCTGAAGTGGTGAAGGTGCGCGATATGCGCTTTCAGCTTGCGCATTTGACAGCGCAGACTGGGTGTCACTCTAATGTCGAGGATGCTCGTGAAGTGCTCTCTGTCATTAGTCGGCCTCACGACGAGCGGGACAGGGAAAGAAGAGCAAGCTTCAGTGTTCCAAAGCGGAGTCCGTCGCCGGACCCGCATCAAACTTGCGAACGATACTGGGCAGTCGCAACGAATATGAGTACAAGGCTCCCATGTATTCTCGCTCGCTGGATACCCCAGCCAGTCCACCAAGAGCTCCTCTCGATCGCAGACGTTTCTCGCCGCCACCACGTTTTTTAAAGCGGTAGTATCGACTCTTTTGTCAATCTAGAAGAGGGGGGAGGTGGTCGGAGCGGCTGTCCCCTCTGCTTCTTCTGTGGCTGGTCCACTGCCTGTACGCATTGTGACTGCGCTTGACAAAGGTGGAGAAGCTTCTCTCGCTGATGAACCAGCGGCAGATCGAGGTGACTGATCGGGTGTCGTCGACGCTGCAACGCGTGAGGGATAATCAATAGGTCGTTGGCAAAGCTTGCGAGTTTGTATGGCGTCATTGAAGCTTGCCCGCGGACGTAATCGAGGATCGATTCCACCGAATAGAGCAGGCTTGGCAAGCTCTTCCTCCTGCTGCGGCTGCTACCGCTGATGATGCAGGGCCTCCTGCCAAGCGATCTCACTCTTTTTTCGGGCGTTCCTAATATTTCTTAACATTCTGAGGGCGATGCTGATGCAACAACGCCAACGGGATCAACCTCCGACCTTCGTGCCGAAGCCATAACTCTAAAGCCATCTCCTTATAAGATGAAGTTACATTTAGGTGGGAAACTGTGTTGTCGCAATGGTAAGGTTTGAGGGGTCATACTTAAGACATCGGATCTCGTCAAGTTGATAGTGTACGCATTCCCATGGCATGACACTACTTGGAATGGACCGATGAAGCGAGGAACAAGCTCCGAGCTTTCCAAACTTGAGACCGCATCGTCTGATAGGTTCTTAGAGCTACTTAGTACAAAAAACCCATCAGACGATGCGGTCTCAAGCTGATATGTACTACTTTGTACATACTTCCCCAAAATAAATAACATTTTGCTTCGACGACCTCGTCTATATGCATGCAGATCGTGCACGTCACCATTGCATCTCGCGCCCGTGTGATCATTTAATAATTAATGATGGATGAGTCCGGGGCGCCCTTATATTTGCACTTCACAATCGCATCACTAGTCAATTAATTTGCGAGGCAACGATTTGCCGAGTTCTCCCCCACTTACATCAGCGATACCACCCATCACAAAGCGGTATTTGCGTGTGTCACAAGCCATTCATGAAAAATGGTGTAAATTCAGTAAATGACTGAACTGAAGTATTCATTGCAAACTCAACCAATGAAACACCATTCTGTGGGATTCTACGCACAGAAGCATCTTCAACACATCACCGACCATTCGGTGGCACGTTCTATTTGCCCATCGGACTTCGGGTGTATTGCTGTGAACATTTTCAAGCGAGTACCAAGAACTCGGAACAGTTCGATCAAAAATAACTCGTGATTCGTGTATCACGATCACAGACGACGGCGTCTGACAATCCGTGATTGTGAAAAACATGACCAATGAACAATCTAACTGAGGCTTCGATGTCGATAAAAACGCTACACGGACCGATGCAAGCCATCTTGCTGAGTCTGTCAACAAAACAAGCACCCCACTGTGGCCATCAGCCAGCCGAAAATAAAGTCGAGAAAGACTGACTTCCAACGGTCAGTAGGAACAGGAAGATTTTGCGGTGTCACTTGCATGTGCCTTGCGCTTCACTCCCTGACAGACATCGCATGTCGCCACGTATCATGCCACTCACTTGTCCGTGTGGACACGCCAAAATTGGGCACTGAGAGACTGGCATGTCTTCTCGCAGCCAAAGTGACTGGTCATCAGCGTAAAATGCGCCTCGTATACCACCTTGTTCTTACAATCATCGTTGTGGGGAACCGCAATTCGTGGCTTGTCGTCACATCCAACTTCATAGGGAAGGAGACCATCATTCCTTGCATAACGACGCAACCTTGGTTTCAAGCGACCAGAAAGCTTGTCATGGAATTCCATACCACTCGATGACAGTGCTCTGATGATCAGATCACACTGTTTCTCTTCAACATACGCTCGACGTTTCAAATCGAATACATCGCTTTCGATATAATTGATATGAGCTATCTCATATCCATGACGACGTGAACCAGCACTTCAGTTTTCCTGGTTTGTACTCAGCCCTGGGTTGTATTCTGCGAAAAATGACAACCGGCGAGCTCTTCGCTGTGACAAGCGAGGCGACTGAACCCATAACGTAAGCTTGCGCGATCTGTGTAGAAGGCAAACGGAGTTAAACAAATGAGGCGAGCACGTAACCTCATCAGAGCATATTTCATTGCTAAAGGCTCCTTGTTGTGGGCAGGGTAGTACTTTTCTGCTGGCTTCAGCTGTCGCAATTGCAACGACACGACACGATCGTGTACATATGAATCCTTCTGCAATAGTGCACAACCTATTGCAAACTCAGAAGCGTCACACACCACGATATGCGGCTTCGTATCATCTAATAAAGCAAGTAATGGCGCTTCCATGCCCACCACCGATTTATTCGTTATAAAAAGGCATGTCTCATACACCACTTGATCCATCAACGCGCGTTTTGAGTGACCATCCGTGGCCACTTCATACGTCCTAACCTGGAGAATGTCATTTGCGTGACATAACCAATGAAGAGTGAATCATTTTGACTGCCTAACGCTTGGGCGCTTCTTCTGGTGCATTGTGAATGTGAGCTTATTAACCCCACGAGTTTCATTTTCGCCAGGAGACCTACTCCTAATCGTACTCGATTGCCAACCAATCTATGGCTCGTGCTTTCAAAACCACGGTATACCTAAAATACCTTCATACCGTTTGTCCATCTCAAGGACAGTATATACTTTCTTAAAGTTGAAGTGTTTAACCTTCACTTGAAGACTAACCGGAATGTTCTTCGCGGTTAACCGCATCAGTGGTCAGCTTCAATGAGATTCAGCTAAAACCTCTTTATATTGCATCTGAAAGCTCTGAATTGATTTCAGCAGCACTTTGCTTCCGCGCATAGTTTCGCGACGAGCCAGATTCAATTAAGGCTCTTAACGACCGATCGTATCCCTTCATACTGCTGTGGCCACTCCGACTCGTGTCGTTAACGAAGGACAGCAATCCTTCGAGGGCTAAACACTCATGCGTGATTCAACCACTACACTCACAGGAGCTTATCACTACTGGGTAGTGATAAGCTCGGGCGTTTACCGAACACCTCGTGGTATTGGTACTATGTGGCTCGGGGCCATCACGATGAGAGCCATATTGGAAGGATTGTTTCTTACGTGGACAATAACGGCGGATGTGACCGAATTGTTGACATTCGTAACAGCAAACTTACTACCCACGGACAGTCACCGCGCTAAGATTCGTTGGTATCGGGATTCCGGTAGCATCAGTCACTGCTTCCATCGGATTGACCGATTGACCACGTGCTTGACGTTGACAGTAGTCCTCACGTAATGCAATTATGATTGCATCTAGTGCCGTCAGTTTACGATGACCGTAAGTGAGTCCCTCCATAAATACGGTGACAATCTCTGCCGCTGGCAGTGGTTCACTTGCCATACCGGCATGAAGCTCACGGAGATTTTGTACATAGTTGTACAACATGTCACTGTCGTAACGGCATGATGAGAAACTTTGACCGTCGTCGAAACGCAACACTCGGCGGTAAGAACATCGATTTTATTGCCTTTTCCGTCATTACCATGTGGCAAAGTAGCCAGGGAGGTTTACTTCCCACGTCATCGCTTAATCCTTCGCACGGCCAATCAAATGCGACATAATGGCGTACTACGGTCATCATGAATCCGAGCCATCGTGATAGCGATGTCCATTTCTCGCTGCCAGAACGCAAACTTTCATATTTGTTCCCATGGAAGCTTTTCACCTTGTTTTTTGCGGGGCGCTCTGTGTCTACAGACGGCTGACGGTGTCTCCACAACTTGTGGGGAAGATGACGAAGCTGACTCAACGCTCCTTGATCCAATTGTCAAATGTCGGAGATCGCGTGATCTCTGATTAAAGCTCGCAGCTCCACCACACACTCCCACTGTTAGTGTGTTAGAAATAAATACCCCCCCTGTCGATCCGAGGGCAACCACCGCCTGTGGTATCCACATTATCCATCGATAAATCCAACGAAGTAGTCGACATTGAAATGACTACTAGTGCTACCAAGTGTAATGGAAATCGCCCATCCCGGTCCACACACTTTTTGAGAAGGCCAAGGTCAAGTGACATGCCTAACCGTGTGTTGCTCGCTTCCAGTCGGCCGTTGGCTAACGAAAACAGGAGGAAAGGTGGAGTTACATTTATTATTTCAACCAATAGGATTCGAACCTTTTCAACCTGAAGTGTGCTTCAGCTCCGAAACAACAAAACTAAAGGGGATGTACAACTATATGTACAGTAATTGTAAGACACAAAACGTGTGTGGTCCACAAAGCATGTGAAATGGCTCATTACAGTTTAGCAGGTGTGCCCATAAGTAATTACCCAATTGAATATATTGGGCACCAGTACTTAACCTTCACTGATCCAAACGAGTTTTCTCTACTGCAGTGTCCAAAATATTCATGTCCCTCCAACTTTATTTTCGCCGTCATGTGGTGCTGCCACGAGCTACGAGTAAAGTAAATCACCTCTATTATACAGCAGCCACGGGTAATGGAAAGCGGAGCTAACACGTAACTATACACTTCATGCAGTAATACTCGACTTCAAAGTTTCCTTGTCTCGAAAGTCTCCAATGATAAAGCACATTATGTGTCTTACCTATGGCGCCATCATGACGTGGGCTATCCCCTGGTCCGCGCGACGCGATAGCAGTTCCGCCACCAGTCTGGCTCATACTTTATCTCCAAGTAATTCAAGACGTAGAAGGATAGCAATATATACATTTTCCGTTATTGATGTGATGGCAAAGTCGCTATGCCTTACAATGCATCGCATGCATGGGTACGGATGACATATCTATCCCACACTTAACAGGAGAATACTCTATTGCAAGTCTTGCTCTGACTTTTTATGCTAACCATTCTTTAGCGCATAGATGCATTCGAATCCAATAAAATCTACTTGGAATCAAGCACAGCCGACGCCAAAATCGACATGATTTGACCTATTGTGGTTTCGATTTGACCGAAAAGGGGCAAAGATAAGACGATCTATCATTGTTTTAATACACACAGACCGACGTACTATGAATATACAATTTCCTATTGTACCTCGTGAAGATCATGGGCAATGCGACCTCTGTTTAAAAGACCAGATATATAAAAGAGGGGAGCCCACAGCTCGATATAGCTGGTTGTAAACACCGACATCCTGGGCTTTCTGGGACCTGATAATGAATTGATTGAGCATTGCGAAATTATGTAATTACGTATGACGCGCGACTGTCGAATATCCGTGCGTCTTGCAACTTGGACATGTCGAAGCTCATGACGAAACTTATGTTTAATCAGGTTTGACGACATTGACGGCGGAATATATATTCATTGAGTAAAGATACGGTTCATCCTAGGTGCAACGTCGCACAAAAACCACGAGCGCGGATTGGCTAAAAGGCAAAAAATTGCGGTGTCACGCACTTCTTTTCTCGTTGGAATTTGGGTGAACATGAACTCAATTAAGTTATAGTGCAGAAGAGTTTTCGGCACGGGCATGGAGATATGATGGCTTCTGTAATGAACGTAGAATTTTCCGGAGCATCTAGCAGAGATATTGCTTAGTGCCTTGCGCAGAAGGATAGAAGCGATAGAGAGTAACGGGATGTGATAAAATAGAGGAAGTTTTCGGTGTGTATCCCTGCTGGGACAAAATTACCGAGAGTATGTCGCTGTCTCGTTAGTGTATAACTGTTTAGACGATTAAACACAGTTATAAGCTGAGCTTTCTCGAAGATTTGTTGAGGTGAGACGTGTAAAGGAACTGGTCGTCTGGGTTCTCACAGTGTTTTTCCGTGGAAAAGATTCAGATTGGCGTAGTGCCGTAATCTAACGGACATGAGCCGATTGAGAAAGACGGCTATATGACGCCAGTATTAAGGAAGGATTTGGGCTGTATTAAGGATGTTCTCTCGTGTTATAATGTAAAGGTATCGCCGAGTCTGAAATACAGTGTGACGCGCCCATCATGCGATTCAGTGAAATCCAAAATGTTTGTTCGAAGAGACTGTTTTCACTCATGAATAAAAAGACAGGGTAAATTTGTATGTTTTTAATTGCCTCTCAAAACCTCACTAAAGGATCTGTCGTAATTCATCAATAGGGGGTTTTCGCGACCACTTCCTCGTTTGCCCTGGATCCGTCAATTGTTGCCTGTGGTACAAAACACTTTCTCACTTGCTTACTTCTTTTGTAGCTTGTCTGACTCCTTCAACAGCTATTCCATAACTTTGATCTATGTCCTTGGCGTTCTCTACGATAGAAGAAATCATCTCATATGTCGCCGGCAAGCTGCTCAGAAGTATCACTAGCTACCTTGATTCATCCGTCGGCTCTCCCGTCGTCTGGAGTCACACTGCCAGCTTGTTAAACGCGTCCGGATTTTTCACCATGCGAGTGCCACTCTCCATCTTAAACTCATGAAGGCGACGTGTCATCGTGACACGATTGTGCAGAATAAAGCGATTATAGAAATTGTCAAGCGAAATGGGTTAGAAGCGCTGCCTATGCTCCAGAGACTATCTAATATAGATGCGGCGTGGATTTGTCTGGTGTACCGCTGTTCCGGATACATTGTAACTATATGTACATCAACTTTGACGATGTGTTCTCGACGACTGAGTAATGCATCGGAAATTGGCGGTGGGTATCTTTATCAAACAGCTGTAAGCAGTTCTGCTTAATTAAATCGTCCCCCAATGCAGACAAACGTGTATTTGGCATCGACTAAGTCTTAAATCTGAGATGTCGCATAAGAAGATGGACCTGTGGGTAGATCCTGGAACCGTCAACGCCATTGTGGATTGGCCAATTTTTCTGTGACTGAAGGAAATGATTTGGTCTGACTTATTACTTAAGTAAGTACAGTGCAAATTACGCCAATATGTCTCCCCACAAATCGTCGTAAACGATGATGGGATCTGACAAACGTTATGGTGTTCAAAAATGTAAAAGAAACCGTCACGTGTGCCCTTATGCTGGCTGTTTCAATTCTGAATCGACCATTTGATGCCGTCTGTGACGTTTCGTTCATTCTCCATAGGCTGTGTTTAGCCACAACAAGATCCCACTTTCACGAGTCACTTGCATGTAAAGCGCCCGGTTATTGAGGGAGTAGCCTTTTAACCATGCCTTGTAGCTAAGCAAGTCTTTGCGCTGGAATAGCGACACGTTTAAGTACCGCTAAGGAGCTGAATGTGATGACAAATTCTTAGAGCGTGTTACGATATTCGACCAGTCTTCGTTTTGATTGTATGCCGAGACTCTTAGAGAGAGTTAGCGTGCATCAACAATCACGATAGCTCACGAGAGCTAGTCGCGGGAGAGCGTTCTCTACCGGCGTTGATCGATGAGCAAAGGGTGTGCTTTATACCTCATAACGTCAAGCTTTACTGGATCTTTAGCTGAACGTACACTTCACCAAAGCCGCGTTTTAAAGCTGAGAGAGGCGTGGGATGACGCTTGTGCCGATGGCGAGAGTGCGGAATAGTGTTTTATTCAGCGCTCGAAATTGTCAATAGATACTCTACATAGTACGCAAATAGTACCCAAGGTAAGACTTTATAGATGGACAGGATTTCTAAATTGATTTTGCATCGAGCACAATTTGTTCTCCTGGGTGTGATGACCTGTGTGGTCAGAGACAGCTCTCTAAAGCGACTTTCTGGTATTTGTTTTATATTTGGTGTGCGCGGACGAAACAAACGCACAGGCGCATACGGGCTTCGACTCAGTACGGTGAGCGACTGTAATGGCTTCAGAATATTGTTGCGAATGAAATCGGAAACAGTTCATGCGACTGTTGTGCTTGTGGAGAGGAAGGCTAGTATTCATAGATCAGAGCATAACCTTCTCGTGACCTTTTCGGCGGAGTGCCGCAGCACTTCTACCCGCAGGGAAAGACGCGGAGTTCTTACCTCGTGCAGTACAGTCATATAGGCACCTCTCCCTCGATTTATGGCTGGCTTTAACTTCAGGTGAGGGTGGAGCTGTTAAGTCGGAATTTGGGATGTCGCTTCTATCGAAGAAAACCTCGGTCTTCTCGTCGTTTATACGTCAATCTTATGGACCGCGTCTATCTTGAAGCCTCGTCGGATCATGTGTGGTGATCAAAGGAAGAGCATTCATGCTATAAGGAGCATACCCTGTAGGGTGCAGCAGGTCGGATAAAGCTCGGCGCGGGTTGAGTTCTTGTTGAACGTCAACCTTCGCGCAATGTCTCAAAAGGCGAACAAAGCATATGCCCCGGTGTGGTCAACATCTCCGTTAAGAAGGTTGTTACGGTCTAAGTATCGTAGGTTACTGTACATACAGCCTACACGTCCGTCCAACCGTATATGTACGAATTTGTACAAATCTCTTTTGTCAAATTTAAGATTTTGACGATATAGAAGTATCAGGCTATCATGAAGATAATGAGAAAGAAGAATGTAGCACCCGTGGGTTATTAGATGTACGTGAAGCAGCAAAGATACTTTTTTGTCGGATACTGTTACATGTTTTAGCTTTAAACTAATTGCTTCGAATTCTTTGTCACTTTTGAAGAAACAAAGAAACCTATCTGAATGCTTGATTTGTATTCCTGGGTGGAGTGTCCGAACCCAACCTCTGAGCGATGGTTACAGAAGACATTTTGAGCCGAGGCTCCTTTTGCGCAAGGTGCACTACAGATTTGTTGTTGTATCAACCCGAATCAAACTAAAACTTACTCTTTTGTTCGCTTTTGTACTAGAGCAACACTAAGTTCTCGTTAACTTGAGAGGCTCTCTGATCAGCTCCTGGGTGTAGCTTTCATATTTATCCTCTGTGTATCGGGGTTACACGTACCTTGGTAACAGGGGTGCGTGTCACACGAGATGGGCATGGTGTGACTGCACCCAAATAAAAACACGGTACGTGGCTTGGTAGCCAGTAGTTATGCATATATTTAGATTTTACTATGTATTCTTTAGAAAATCTATACATATAAAATTAGGCGGCTTTGCCGCAGATAAAAAAGAATAAAGTCAGGTTTTGATTTAAACCGAAGAGATAATTAGCCTTGGGCTAAAGCAATAATTACTCTTGGGATTAGCGGATTGCGATCCGCTAAATTCGTACTTGTTCTAAGTATAGAACGAAAGGTCGGTGACCTAAATTACGCTTCCTCAAA
>NW_020189499.1:238268-248680 GCF_900000015.1 Plasmopara halstedii
ATGTTACTCGTGAAGACTTTTTTTCGTCGCTTAAAGAGATTTTTCTAAAACATCCAAAGGTTTCACAGCTTGTGGCCATTGAAGGCGCTATTGTGCCGCTCATTACGTTCGACTACGAGGAGATCAATATTGATCTTCAGATCGCAATTCTGCCAAGAAACTCAATTCCAGAAAATCTTAATATATTGGATGATCATGTGCTGGTGGGAGTGGATCCAGCCACCGAAAAGAGTCTCAACGGTCCGCGTGTCACCGAACTAATGATCAAGTTGACACCGAATCGAGAAAGTTTCATCAGTGTATTGCGAATCGTCAGACGATGGGCAAAAAGACGTGGACTGTATTCAAATAAGATGGGATACCTTGGAGGTGTCAATTGGTGTATTCTGGTGTGTTTTATCAACCAGCTTTATCCGACGGCAGCGCCCTCGACATTGTTGCTGCGCTTTTTTATGGTCTTGAACAATTGGAAATGGCCACTCGCCATACAATTATGCAAGGCACATGATGCAAAACTTGGTCTAGAAGTTTGGAACGCTAATGCGGGTCACAATCGGTCAGTTGACCACTTTTAAGATTTTTTCTTATTTACTAACCAAAATTGTGTGTTGGTGTAATTATAGCTACCAAGTAATGCCGATATTGACGCCTGCTTACCCATCAATGAATTCGTCATTTAACGTGTCAACCCATAGTCTTGCAGTGATGAAAAAAGAGTTTAAACGTGGCTTAACTATTGTTCAGGACGTCCTGAGTAAAGGAGGGTCAGAATGGGGACCTTTGTTTGAGCCATCTGAGTTTTTTGCTGTTCACCAACACTACCTTGCAGTCGAGGTGTACACCGTGAAGCAGGAGGAAGAGCAGGCGTGGTGTAGTTTCTGCGAATCTCGCATGCGTAAACTTGTCGAGTCTTTAGCGTACAATCCGGCACTCTGCAGTTTGCGTGTCTTCACCAAAAAATACGCACTTAGTTACGTGACGAGTGGTGACAAGCCCTCCAATGAGCATCCAAATGGTCAGACTTCCAATCAATCACAAGTTCAGCCGAGCAAGCTAGGTTCCTGTTTCTACGTCGGTTTTGACATCGATCGCCGCCAGCTGCGCAGTCGTGAAGTGAGCATTGATAGTTCAGTAGAATATTTCAAAAATAACGATTTATACCGCTGGAACAAGCGAACTCCTACGATGGACGTGCGAATAACTCCAATTGTTTGGAAAACCCTGCCGGATATCGTGTTCGAAGAAATGGGTGGACGGGCAGTCGCGCGCGCCCTCCGACGAGAGTTTATGAAGAAGAAGAGGGAAGATGAGAAGAAAGCAGAGGAGGCGGCTGCTCCGAGTCCTCCGCCTTCAAGTGATGACGGTATGCATTCTCAAGAGGATGGGGATGTGTCCACTTTCAGTCAGAAGCCTACTTTACCAGTTCCCAAATCAACCCATGGTAAAGACAGCCTTTTGCAACCAGGGAGTCCTGACCCAGCAGCCGATGGAGGAGAAGGAACCAACACTCATCTAGCGACTGCTACTCTAGAAAAACCAAAAGTGGTGATGCAGGTGGTATCCCTTGAAAGTACATGTAAGCATGACCACGATGGTAAGATGCTAGACGGAAATGAAAGCCTGGACGAGAAAGTGCTAGATTGTGGCGAGATTTATACTCAAAGGTCGATCAACGGATCTGCAGCTCAACAATCGATTACCTCTCCAGTGAAGTTGATGAAAAAGCCACTGAATCCAGCTCCCTCCGTCGCTTCGCCGCCACGCAAAAGACGTAAAATGAAAATCACATTTGCTAAACTAAATTAAAAGTTGTGCTTAGCAGCGTGTGGCAGAACAACGAACAACACCTCAAAAAGATCTATTTCCCGCCAAATAAAAATTAGATATAGTAACACCTGCGAAGAATCTACGCGGATACTCACCAGTGACAGTGATGATCGTGAGCAGATTACAGCGGATCTCACGTGATGTTTTCAACTCGCAAAAACAGCGATAAAGGAGTTACCAGACAAAATATACTGACCAAGACCATACTCGCGCTGATGAAAATTGTTTCGTCGATTATGTCGAACCAGGATAAATAGACAGTCAAAACTCATGTGAGTGGCAGTCATCATACAGCGGGTGGTATGCGTGAAAAGACGATAAATTAAATAACAGTTGCAAACTGTAACTTTATTGTCATTCATATTGCTTTTTTCCACGTTTATCTTGACTCAGCCCTTCAGTCTCCAAGAAGAACGAAACCAGCTTCAGCCAAAATGTTTTTTCTATATCCGTAAGCTTCTGATTCTCAAGAAAAGGCGACAGTTGAAATTGTGCTGTTTGCCGTGACTGATGCTGGATATGAGAGCGTGCTAGTGCTCGCTGAATTCTGGCTCGCCAACCCTTGTAAGAGAGGCTTTGATGCACTGCAATCGACACCATGGACAGGGAAGGTCCAGCGAAATACTGCACCAACACATTAAAGCAAAATGCTTCAGATACACTGTATGATGTCAACGGCACCAATTGGACTCGCGCTGAAGCCATAACATGTAGCGAGGTACGATACCACAACGCGCGGAGTGCTTCTTCCGTTTGGTTCGTAAGCCATTCACCAAACTCAAAAAGGATAAAACTGTTTTTCGTGAAGTCTTGCGGAGTCGTGGATTGCGTGGACTTGAACTCTTTTGAATCAAGTACGATTCCGGAAAGACTCAAGTGCAGACGACAATATTTGCTAAACATGAGTAGGCTTATAACGTCTATGGCAGTCGACAATTGTGGCACTTGCTGCAGGCGAAAGAGCGAGTGCAACGCATTGAGAAATAAAAGCTTTACCGTTTGTAGTTCCTCGTAGGCGTCCTTCAGTATCCAAGAACTCAACTGCGTTGACCACCAACTGTTACCCCAATCCGCTGTAACAGATAGATCGTCAATTTTTTTATTATCTTTAATATCATCAACAGCATTAGAATCACTTGACAAAAAGTATGTACAAAAAAGCCTTCTCAGTTGATTGTTGTCGGTGCTGCCCGTAGGGTATGCAATGTTCAAAGTTTTACGATGCCTGCGCTTCAAGAGAATCACGTTATTATTCCGCAAAACTTCCAATCGTATTGAATTGGCTGTCCTTATATTGACGGGTCCTGATGACTTCAGTTGGTCCGAAATTGGCGATGACAGAATTTCAACCGGATAATATTCAGGATCCGAGATTGCAAGACGTTTGACTGTTGCAATATCAGGTAGGAGACACGGAGTTTGAAACACTCGCTGGACCTTAGCTTTAGGAGCCAAAGTGACGTCAATTTGCACGGTACAGGTCTCTTGAGTATCCACATCTACAGTGTTCAGATATCGCGTGTTGTCCACTGCCAATACGTAAAGGTGACGAAAAGCTTGTAGATGATACTTGTTATCTGCCGTATTTATTGGCGGCATTGGGTAAAGTGAAATCACTAATGCTGCAATCGCCTCTTTCGACTGCGAGATCGTGGCACGTCCGCCGCCAAGGAAAAGCAAGCCGATTGCCATACTCAGCGCCATGTGATTTCCGTAAGTCATTGCTGAGTCCACACGTTGTCGCAGCGTTATAGACCGCAACAATGTCAACGTTTCAACGTGGCCCATACCCGCATCAACAAGTGCAAGCGCTTGCGCACACACGGCAAGACATCGCTCCACAGTGGCACGCCCTGTTGCAGCGGCAACAACATTGCTTTTTCCACTTAAAAGCATTGTGGGCGAAGATGCATTATTTCTCAAGCCACGAAAGTGCACCACATAACTACGAAGTGTTGCCCGAGCTGATACATTTGCAGTACCTGCAAAACGCAACCCCATACTCATGCACGCACCTGCTGCTATATTTGCATACGCTTCGCAGATCGAACTAAGATCCGCATGGGACGCCGGGCCAGTTGAATTTTTCACCTGCGTTCCTCCTTTACGTTTCTGAATTGAGGTATACTCTTGCAGAAGCTGCGCGGGAATTTCATTTTGCTCGATCCATTCCTTTGTAGGTGATATTTCGTTCCACATGATCAGATTTTTGGCCAGCGTGCGCACTAAGAGAATGTCCGGGCGAATGTGATCTAAAAGAATGAGTGTGTCTGGTACTGCCAGTTGCGCCGCCACAGCTTTATTACTTGTCTGCATGTACATAAAGGCCAAAGTCAGAGCGCTTGCGCAGGCAGTAACCGAAATGTTCACGAGCTCGCTGCTACCACGAGCCCCGGAGCGATTGCTTGGATGCCTTCTTTCGCGACTAGTGTCATTGCTCTCAGATGCCATGTGACCTGTTGTGCTGCCACTCAAATCTTGGCCGATGCCCAGACTACCATCCCCTTGTGCTTGTCGGCCACGATACAAGCAGCTTCTAATCGCATTTGATTCTCGAGACTGTTGAGCCCCACCGACGATGTACTTGTGCAGCTTTTCTTCGAGCTTAAGATCGGCCAGTCCAGGGTCTCCCGTCGTGGAATGACCACGACCGAGGGTAACAAGGCCAAGTGCCATTCCTGCTGCTAATGCATAACCATCAATCTGATCAAACGATGGTGTAGATGAGCCTGTAGTGCCAGTGCTTTCCACGAACTGAGAACTCGAAGGAGATCGCACAATCTCAGCAAGCAGTAGTTCTGTCATTAACCGGTAACCTGTTCCTTGGTACAGAATGCCGAGTCCAAGAAGTGCTGCTGTCTGAGTTGATGCAGGCACTGAAAATCCCCTGAATGGTGGCGGCAGCAAAGACGGGACATGTAAACACAACATCTTGGAAACTGATCGCTCTAATGCCAGCTCTAAACCAATTCCAAGAAGAGGTGTGGCGTCGGACGAAGCAAGGTCAGAAAAGCCGGTCAAAAAATGATTTGCCTCAAGTGACGCCATCTCATCAAGCGTATGTGCTGCTTGTGGAATTTGACTCTGCTCGTCGGTTGAATCAGTCGTTGACATTGAAGTTTGCTGCTTTTGCTTACGTCGACAATCAGCAGCTGTGCTTGCCATACCAAGCATGATCGCAACTGTCACAAATTCATTTGACAGGGACAAATAGTTATATACATCAGCCATGGATAAGCATTTAAGATGTCCACGGAGTCCAATCCCCAACAACAATCCTGCATGAGCTGCATATGCCTCTTCCAGATTACGACCAAAACCACCAGTTGACTGCATTGATGTTGCCTGCTCACTGCCTGCAGCTCCGATTAAGCTTCGCTGCGTCATATCACCGACTGAAGGTCGATGATACTTGATCCAATGGCGATTTATTACACCCGAGAGATCGTGTGTTGGAAGGCGTAAGCCTGTCGCGCAGCCGTTGTGAAACTGAGGCCAGTAGGTCAACTCTTTGGCATAGCCAGAAAGATCAAGCTCTACAATAGCATTCGTAGGTGGTTTTCGACCTTGCAAGGGCAGCGCAGGGATTCGGAGTCGCCAAGTTTGTGTTTGAGCGGACGAAGTATCCAAACTACCCAGTGTGACCATACCACGAGCTACTGAGAGTGCCATCGATCGTTTGCAGAGAAGCAACAAACGAGCTTGCTGCTCCTGGGCGTAATCAAGATCCGACAAATCTGGTTTTTTCTCAAGTTTCAGACACAGCGGGCGACTCGAGCGCAGAAGTCGCGCAACCTCCTTCATTCTCTGATCAGATGGGAATAGCGGCTGGCTTCGACATATAAGATCTTCCAGACCATCACATTCATTATGATTTTCCTTGTCGCTCTGAATTCGAAAGTCTTCTGATTTCCTTATGGCAATGCGTGGGTATTCCCTTTCAGAGATTGGAAAATAATCGGGCAATCGTTCTGCGCTGGCACTGAGGTCTTCTCGTCCCAGCATTTGACATATGTCTTCGGTAATGAATGAGGGTGGATGGTGCTTCAACTGATTAATGGTTTGGATTATGGGAAAGCTTAGGCCAACAGGAAGGTCGTCGATCGATAGCATTTTACCGACAGGATCTTGTGTTAGAAACATGATCAGCTCAGATGTATTTGACTGAGCAGTCTGCACACAAGAATATTTCTCCACCGAATTTGGACACATGAAGCCAAAAATTCGACAAATCGAGTCAGTGCGTCGAAGTGGACGATCATAGAGTCGATGCAGGCAGCCAGAAAATTTGATGACATCGTCAAAAAGCGTGTAAAAGTTTACTAAGTTCTTTGACGTCGCCGATATTTTGTCTTGCAGCCACAAAAGCAAGTCGGGAACGGATCCGTACGCTGAAAAGCAGAGCAAACTGTTCTTTAAGGTTTTTCGGGGTCGTTTCGTTTCGACACATTCTTTATTTTGCTCTACACAGCGTTGCAAGACACAATTATCCGCCTGATAATACTCGATAAAGCGATCCAATTTTAGTTGCTTAGCCATCGCGAGCAAGAATTTTGCCAGATGCAATCGATCTTGTAGAAGCGTGGTTGACATTTTCAAATCTTCGCAAAGCATGTGAAGTCCGGCAAAAATTACCTCACTGGAGATACCCAGAGACGACAATCCGGTATTTGTTTTGACTTCTTTCGACCGAGTAATACGATGGCATCTAACAGTGGATTTAATCACAGGTAGGTCCATCGTGGCGAATAGCATGGCGTGCTCATACTGATAAATATCATGAAACTCACTGAGTTGTAGCGCATTGAATGATGAAGTAGCAGTCATCTCTGCGTCGTTGCTGGACATTTCTTCCGGTCCAACCTTACTTTCTTCAATTGATTGCTTAAGTTGTAGATTGAGGATGCACTCACTAAAAGCCTGCCACTCTAGCCCCGTAAATTCATGTAATTGTCTGCAACTTTGAGCTTTATACTGTGCCAAGCTGACAACATGAGCTTTAAGTACACAAAAGTCTCTAGGGGGAATAATGCTAGCCAGCACAAGATAAATCTGCTCTAAAAGTGGACAACATAATACCTGTAGTGGATGCTCAAATCGCACTTTTTTTTCAGAACCGTAACCGCGAAGATTTGGATAGATAATCTCGTAGTTAGAGCCTCTGCCGACAGCATTTAAATGTACGCTGCCGCTCAAACCATTCTTCGTCAAATCACCCTTACCAACAGCTCCCATTAATATATTACTCAATTCCACGTCAAGAACGACCAAATAGCAAATTGGAAAATGCGCCCGGTACAGGGTGAGAGAATAGTCTCTTTCAAGCACCACAATGTCTGTTGAGAATTCAAAATCCGCAATGTTGGTACTTTTAAATGACTTTACAGAGCCAGGTTGTCGAATAGGTACCGCGTCAAGACAGTGCAAAATACGAACGCTGTTACTGCAGTTGTTGCCTTTATCGAGAGCAACGGTCTCGTTATTCTCGTTATCTAGTTCGACGACGGATTTTAGCAGCAGAGTTCCAGTATCTTTGTCCAGCAAGCACAACAACGGAGAGTTGTCGACACTTGATGCAAAAAACGCTCTTTTAAAATTATACTCCAGCAACGATGACTTCTGTGTATCAGGTGGAGTGGACAAGCGAAGAAATGATGAGGCAATCGGCGACAAATATGCTGAGTTTGGTTTGATAGAGCCTACTTGCGAAGTTTTCCAGAGCGTCGTTGCAATCCAATCTGGATCAATCCACACCCGTGATTCCTTTAAGTCATTTTTAGTCCAAAACCTTGTCCACATTGGTCCATCAACCACTCGAATCTCTGGATTTCGCTCTTTTGCCGACTTTTGCAGTACATTCAGCCGAAAGACACAGAAATTCTGCTCATATTGATGGAAGGCAACAAAAATAGGCCCTACTCCATCCATCAAAACATCCACACCTTCTAGTTGAGAGTCTGAAATAAATAGTTTTTCTCCATTGATCGTGGCTGCACTTAAAGCTATAGGTTTAATCTCATCAAGAGGATGCCTGAGTGTAAAATACCTTGGTCGTGTTGGTTTTTTATATCCCTCAAAGCTATAATCATATTTGTTGTTGTCTCCTCGATTGCTCGTGCTTGCACGTCGACCCTTGCGGGCCAGGGCCATTGCCGCAATATCTGGGGTTTGTCTTGATACTGGGATCTGTACCGCTGGACTGCGCTGCATAAGCAGACCCTGACCTTTAATCGGAAAAAGGCGATTAGCTTGAAAAGGTAGCGCCACCTCAAACACTTCGCCGGCTGCCGTGTAAATGTTCAAGCAGTCGGAGCGCACGAGAACGCATAAGTGGGGATGGAGTTGGAGCTGAAACGTCTCTTTTGGCGCTGTACTGCCATCCCATGATACATTGGAATGTGATGTCATTCTATACAAATGTTGCTGAGAAAAGTCTGCCAACACGGCGTGCACGACGCGCTCTGAGAAGACGAAGCGCCGCTCCTCGACGTGCGTCCCGCGATTTATGAATGAGACGCTGTTAACCTCCACACGCACGAGAAATGGAAAAGATGCATAGCTTGAATCGTCAACGAATGAGCACTCGTTGTCGTCTGGTGGTGGAGAAAATTGATTGGAACGCACACCAGCACATTGCACGTGGATCTTCGGTGTTGTCATTACCGTCTCGGAAATGTTCGATATTTTTGAACCAGAAAATATAAATATTTGACAAAAAAGCAAATTGTCGTACGCCGAACATGCTTTTGAGATAAGTGCATAAGGCGCTAGCTGCTGGGGGTATATTCACGCGCTCAGTGCTTATCGCTCGCAGAGTGCCGCGCCAGTCATAAGCTGTCCGATTCAAGCATAATAATCGACAGCGCGCGGTTTTATATCGTCGAGCGTCCGCGTGTGAGGAGCGCCAGTCATAAGCTGTCCGAGTCAAACATAATAATCGACAGCGCGCGGTTTTATATCGTCGAGCGTCCGCGTGTGAGGAGCGCCACCCACCCTAGGCCTAATTGACATGTTTCGTTGGCGAAGCAAGATTCCTCGAATGGGGTGGATGTTAAAAAAAATTTCTCCTGCTAGAAGACATGGCTAGTTTTGGTAAGCTAACCGTGTCACCTTACAGGAGAAAAATATTCCTGCTGCTCAGTCGATGACATCGCAGCATAAACTTCTTTGCCAGATGACTTCAGCACTTATGGTGTTCGACAATCTCCGTTCGTCAATGGCCTAGTGCACGTATCGCAGCGTCTATTAACGTCATATGTGCGCACGGAGACCATGTTAAGTGGCAATGCTGAGAGTATCTGACAAGTCGTAAGAATCTTACTAGTCTTTGCAATATAGCAATTCATAAGTTACGTAAATTTCATTTGCGCCTTTATCTTGCACTTGCCTGGGTTTCTCTCTCGTTGGGAGAATCTCTGCTCATGATCATCACCTTTCAAATTGTAAGGCTTAATCTTGATCAGCAATGCAAGATCGTATACCTAACGAGAAGTCTCGCTGGAGCTATATTTATTGTACTTGTTGTGCTAAGGACAATCGGCGCAAATCTTGACGAGCTGCACAAGTACCCGGTTTGAAAAATGACGACCATCATGTTATCAGCAACTAATCGCATTCCCGTTTCGTAATGACAAAGATAAGCCGACCTTTCCCAGCACTATTAGCCTTTGGACCTAAAGGCTTTGAGGCTGATAGTGCGCCAGGATGTTAGTGGCCACGGCACCAGATAAATATTGCTGAAGTGGAGGCTCGAATACCCATGAGTACGTATCCCTCGAATCACGATACTGGTAAAGCCCACTAAGCGATCCTGCGAAAGTAGGCCGCTCGTTGCTTATCAAGCAATATCGGCGGAGATGAACCTCCTGCGGCTGGCTGTCATGACCTCTCTGAATTGGGTGGCACGTCGACATTTTTCTCCGATAGCTCACGTGTTTTCGAGGCCAGATTTCAAATTTGCTTCCTGAGCTTCGTCATTGGACTCTGGCCTGAGGCATCCCCAGTGGTTCAAACCTGCGTCGCTGCTTTGGAGTAAAGGATAGCTCAGCTGCAAAGGATGGCAGCGACGTTGCTTCACGCGTAGCCAAATTTATCACATCTGGCTAGATCGAATGAGCGAGGTCGTGGTGAGGCTTTGGTTAGTTCAAATTAAACACTGGGTGTGTTCGTATTTTGCTTCAGGATATTCAGGGTACAGCTCAATCCCTTGTTTGCTACCACCGTGAACACTCCGATGTAGCGCGGTCGCAATGTGGTCGTATAGACCGCATACAATGCTTGTTTAGGTCAGCCAATTGTATTTTAATGAGCCTTTTGCCCAACATAGGTGTGTGTGTGTTCCGCCTGTTAACGGCATCGTCATGTTGCTTCTATTGTCTTGGCGCTCAACCAAAGGGTTGCACATCCTGCACAAGATGCGCGATGTAATCGAGATAACATTACTGATTTTGCACTTGAGGGACGTGGCGTAATCAACAATGGCCGCGACAGGACACAGAGGCGGCAGCTAGAAGCTGCCCGTAAGACGGCTCTGAAGCGCGCCCATCCACGGCCGTTCATTGACCCTCGTGTGGAATATGGCTTCC
>NW_020189499.1:248690-248883 GCF_900000015.1 Plasmopara halstedii
TGATTCTGTGCACACACGCTGAATCTCCAGCACAGCCTCATCAATTTCGGCAGAAATTTCTGTTGGATTAAATGACGCGGTGTCATTCTCTGCGTCAAGGGATTTCGACGTGTTTGTCGTGCTACCTACCACCGTTGCAAGACTTTTTTCGTCAATTTCCGTCTCCTCACGTGTCTCCGTTTCGACCGTCGTG